>NC_090025.1:9983509-10070344 GCF_037176765.1 Anolis sagrei | reverse complement strand
TCCCCATCCTCTCTTATTTCTTCCTCATTCTGTCTAACAGTATAGCTTCCTTATTAATATCAATTGTTTAATTTACCCATGTTGCAAAAAATTCACCTCTGGAAATGTTTGTGAAACTCTCTATGTCTTCCAGCAATATTCTATGGCATGCTTCCAACCTAAGTAGAGTCCAAATATAGGGTTTGTTTCAAGTATCCAGGAATGGCTGAGGAATGTATCCCCAGTGGATACAGAGTTTGCATTGCATGTTATTCCATCTTTGTTCTTTTTAAACTACTACAACAACTTTATTTTTGTACCCCACCTCCATCTCCCCGGAGGGACTAGGGGTGGCTTATGTGCCGTCGCGCCTGGGGGCTATGATTCTCAATAAAGGAGGGGTGGACGTGGCATCTTTCCCCCAGGGGATTGCTTCTTGCCCTCCTATAGGAAACTGGAACTTCCAAAAACCCAAAACGCTGTAAATAGCTCAGGATAAGTTTTATTTAACACAAAGTCATTTCTTCAAAGCAATGAGCTGGAAAACTTCAGAGGGGTGAAGGAAAACATACATTACAGTCTCAATTAGTTCTGGGTCCAAGGGGTTTGAAGCTCAGAAGCCTCACCAAGTGTCCTCTTTCCTCAATGGCTGTGAATGCCGGAGCAAACCACAACCCCAGTTCAGATGGCCTATGTTTTGAAGACTCAGGATCTTCCTCTGGTGCCAAAAGAACCAGCTTGAAGGCGCCTGGGTCTCCTCAATAATTGTCCAGGTCGATCTGGACATAAAGCATGAGTCCCAGGGGTAAAAAAAAAACCTCAGAACTGGTGCTAAGAGGTAACTTAAATCAGGGTCCTTTAGAGTCAGGTCTCTTACTCGCATCCCTCTGGCAGGACCTCTGAAGGCAGAATGAAAAGAAAAAGGAAGTTCTCCCCTCTTGCAGGAAGAGGTGGAGCCAAACAGTACTGATTGACAGCTACAAGCAACCAATCCATACAACTATACATAAACAGGGTAAAAAGGGCAGGATAAAACATGATACAACAGTTTAAGTCTTACAACTAACAGTTCTATACATAGGTGGCGCCACTCGCGCCGTCACAGCTTACATAGGGACGAGCCCAGTCAACATAATTAAAATATAACAGATTAAAATACATAAAACAGCATACAACTGAATAAAACAAAAACATTATAACAAAATTTAAGAGCAAGCATCAAATCAACAACCAATGAACCTGCAATAATAATCAATTTCTACGCAAGGGTGGGTGGGCTGGTGCAAATCAATTGTGAGGATAGGACTGATTGATAATGTGCATAAGTCACATGGGAACAGTAGAGATAGAGGGCAATGTAAGATAGAGCATTATAACTTTGGGTACAGAACATTAGTAAAGTGAGAGGATAAGATTTTAGGTCTTAGCCAAGGCAAAGCTATCTGGGGAATTGTCTAGTCGAGAGCACAGCACAACATCCATGTCTTTAGATCTTTGAGGAAGATGCACAAAGTCCATCAAATTGATAGGACACATGAGGACTGCATGTTCTAGCAAACAGGTTTCAAATGTGGTTGTCTAAGGTAGAATCTGCCAACCTCAAAGACAAATTATAGTGTGAAACTGCCAATAAATAATCCTAAACAGGTCCATAGGAGAAATTGATCTCATATTTACTATAGAGATGAGATAACCCAAGCAATAGGCATGGAAAAAAACCTGCCCAGACAGTCAAGAAATTGGAACTACAGTAACTAGTTAAAATCCATTACCTAAACAATTATATTTTCTAAATTTAAGTGGGCACTTAGCAAAATGCATTTATTAACAAATCAATTTAAGTTGGAGTTTTAGCACTAACGTAATTTCATAATGAGGTTATTAGTTAAGTTAAATTAAATATTTTTTTAAAAAAAGAATGAATGGTGATGTAAGGAACAGTTGTGTATTTCCTAGGTGCTTCTTATCCAAAATTTAGTTCTCTTGGAAATGTGCAAAGCGATTGCTTGCTGGTTGTTACTTTCTCTGTTGCTGTGAGCCTTCAAGTATTTTCCTTACACAACTGCCCTCACACAACTGTATCATGGGGTTTTCTTGACAAGATTTCTTCAAAGGGTGCTTGCCATTGTCCTATTCTGAGATTTGGAGACCAAAGTCTCTAGTAGCTTCTGTATCTGACTATGGATTCAAACTCTGGTTTCCTGAGGTCTTAGTCCATTAAAGAGATGCTAAGCAGACTTGCCATTTTTTCAGTCAGGGTGTCAGGATAGCTATGGGAGACTATGGGAGGGAACAGATATCAAAAGGCTGAGGCTTGCCTTTGTGAGAGACGATAGGGTTTGAACTGGCACTGACAGGACACAATTGACACAGGTAGAACTTTGAGCTGATAGACACAGAGATTGGAACTGAAGTAGATAAAGATTGAGATTTGAGGAAGAACTGTCTATGGTCAAGGAAAGCACAAAGAATATGTTATTGGAAGTTATTATATTTTGGGGTTGTTGTAGGTTTTTCCGGGCCATATGGCCATGTTCTAGAGGCATTTTCTCCTGACGTTTCGCCTGCATCTATGGCAAGCATCCTCAACCTCGCTACCTCTGAGGATGCTTGCCATAGATGCAGGCGAAACGTCAGGAGAAAATGCCTCTGGAACATGGCCATATAGCCCGGAAAAACCTACAACAACCCAGTGATTCCGGCCATGAAAGCCTTCAACAATATATTATATTTTTCTACTGCATTCCATAAAGTTGTTGTTGTTGTTCTAAATCTTTCTTTGGATTTCTACCAAGCCTGACAGGGATAAGGTTACACATATCAAAACTAAAGAACCAGCAGAAAAATACAACCATAAATCCACATTTAAGGGGTCACCCTGTGGCCCATTAACCCAATTCAGAAATATAAAAATCGTGGGAAATCAGGACAAAGTGAGTGACGTGATTCCTATCCATTGGATATTTGGTACCAGTCTGGGCAAAGGGAACATTCACATAGTCCAACGAACAAACCATTTCACTATGCTGTCTCTGGATAACATTTCACAGTGTTGAGAATTAAAGTATTTCGATCACAAGATCCAAAACGCCTACTTTACTTCATGATCAGAGTAGGGTAATTCATTGATTCCAATGCTAAATTGTTTAAAACTACCAAAATGAATAGTAAGGACGGTTTGGATAGCTACTCATACCACTGAATGTCAAAGTCAAGCTTGCCCATGGCATCATACTTCCGATTTCTATGTATAGACGTGAAAGCTGGACAGTGAAGAAAGTTGATAGGAAGACAGTCAACTCACTTGAAATGTGTTACTGGAGGAGAGTTATGCAAATAGACAAGTAAATGGTTCTGAAAACAAATCAAGCATGAATTCTCCCTAGAAGCCAAGATGACTAAGCTGAGAATTTTGGACATATAATGGGAAGACATGACTCATTAGAAAAGACAATGAAGATAAAGTAGAAGGCAGTAGGGGAAAAAAAAAGAGGAAGATAACTTTACAGGTACGGAGATTCAATTAAGGAAACCATGGCTTTGTGTTGGCAAGACCTGAGCAAGGCTGTTGATAACAAATAGAGTACCCTTAAAAGCCTCTCATTCATGAGATTGTCATTAGTCAAAGTTGACTTAACAACAGTTAGCAGCTACTCATCAGTGCCTTCAATGTCACCTCTGAAACACTGAGACTTTGGAAACAGTGAACACATTTGTAGATATGGAATGGGTTGACCCATGTCAGAATTTGACAGAAGGATGGCGTAATGTAACCACTGTAAGTGTAGATGCACATTACTCAAACACAAGGATCTTGGCTTATGTTTCCAGAGTAAAAATGGGGGGAAATGGAACAAATTTCAGCATTCAATCCCCTCCCAATAATAACATATCCACTTCAACTTGCAATTAGTGAAATAGTTCAGTTTCAAAAATACACAAATCTCTGGATTTCCTAAAACTGGAGTGGAATCACCAAAAAAAGCAGATCAAATGGTTTGCTAAGCACCTATCAATCATCACGTTTGAGTGTAAAATAATAGAAATTTAAATTATCCTTTCAACCACAGTCAAAATTACATTAAAATTTGTACGAGACTCTTGGAATGATTCACACTTTAAAAAGCTATAAGTGATCACTTTAGTTAAGGAAATGATTCATCATTAAAGGTTAAAAGGAAAAGGGAAATACACCCACTTTATTACAGATGAAGAAAACAGGTGCCTGTAGTTTAATGCAAGTATACTTTTCATATTAGTGGGGAAAAATCTATCAGAAGGTATTAGACTTATCTTCCCACTGACTGCTTTAATACTAACACATATGTGCAAATGTAGATAGATAGATAGATAGATAGATAGATAGATAGATAGATAGACACTGTAATCATAATGACACCATGGGAAGAACACAGATTTGGAACATACATGTTCTGATTGATAGATTAGACATCTGAAAATAGGCTTCCATATTAGGGATGTGATAAGAAATATCACCAAGTATGGTAACAGTTTACACTTGCCAAAAAAAATCAGTAGGAGGATGACTATAAGATTAGCCCTAATAAAAGATGAAAGAACTTGGAGAGACACCAGAGAATGTATGGCGTGTTGATTGACTGGATTAAGTTAAAATATAGAAGAACAGATTTTAAAAAGAAGGACAGTTTCATCTAAATTATTGGCATGAAAAGATAGACGGATACAGTTTATGCATGTAATTCATTGGCTGAAATATATATGCATTCCCATACCCCTCCTGTTCTTAAGTTTATATTCATTTCTACTGTTCTTTGATTGCTTGATTTTCTTTGGATTTTTTAAAAATCTCTTCTTTCTTTTTACTGTATTTAATTGCTTTTGATCAGTTTGTTGTGTTGTATGTCCTTAAGTCATTTCCGACAAACTAAGGCAAACTTATTGTGGAGCTTTCTTGGGAAGTTTTGTTCAGACAAGGTTTGCCTTTACCTTCCTTTGAGGCTGAGAGAGTTTGACTTGCCCAAAGTCATGAATGAGTGGGAATTTGAATTCTGGTCTCCAGAGTTAAAGACTAAAGACGCTACCAGACTTCACTTAAATGTGAGGCAAAGCGGGTTTAATAAACCCACTTCGATGCAGGTTTAAGTCCCCACACTTCCTCCCAAAACCAGCAGTTTCCCAGGGGTGTGTGCCTAAATGCCCTCCTGGTAACTTCTGGGAGGGCACCCAAACACCCAGAACACCCCCCCCCCCCAAATAAGTCCTTAAAATTACACCCAAAAAGACCCCTCTTCTTGCACATTATTTCTATGCACCAAGAACACTACAGCAGTACCTTAATGGTGGCTGGGTAAGTTGTTTTAATTTTTAATTTTTAAGGGCTTATTTGGGGGATTTTGGGGAAGAGGTGGGGGCCCTCTTGGTTTTCTGGGCTCATGGAATCTGAAAAATCTGAGACAGCTGTGTGGATTGGGCCTGGGGATCACATGACATGGTCCCCAAGCCCAATCCACACTGGGCCCACATCTGGAAAGACCCGGACTTTATCAAATATACCAAGTATCTAATTAATTTGGACGCCTCCTGTAAAGCCAAGACAGGTCTCGGGTTAAAGGTATGTCTGGATGGGACCTTAATCTGAAACAATTACACTACACTGACACTTTCTCTATCTATGGCTCTCTTGACTTTCTGGAACATGAGTTTGACTCAGAATAGCACAGCTTTGTTATTTCATTTTGTTGCTGATTTTGCATTGCCTCTGACATATGGCAACCCTATCCTGAAGTGTTCTTGGCAAGATTTCTTCCAAGGTGGTTTGCCAATGTCTTCCTCTGATATGGAGATGTTCGATACAGATAAAGCACCCCTTATCTAAAATGCTTGAGACCAGAAGTCTTTTGGATTTGAGATTATTTTTTTTCATATTTTGGAATCCCTGCATCTGTATATACACGAAGTGTCTTGGAAATGGGACCCAAGCTTAAACACAAAAGTCATTTATGTTCCATATGCAGGGTATATGCATAGCCTGAAAGTAATTTCATACAAGTTTGGTACATTCCAGCTTCAGAATGCAAAAGTATCATTATTTAAGCCACCCATGTGGACAATTTCAGATTTTGGAGTATTTTGGATCTCACAATTCTGGATAACGGATGCTCAACTTGTTCTGTGATTTGCCAAAAGGGAATCTAGTGAACTTCCATGGCTGAGTCTAGTTCTAGTCCAGTTTCCTGGCCAGATGTTGATCTTCTTGATTGGTGTTAACAAACACAAGGCTTGTGTTGACTTCCTTCTTAACATAAGGAAGGTTGCAAACATTTCTGTTATCACCGTCCCAGTTCTTATCAGGTTTTCTCATTAGCAAGTCCAGCAAGCAGGTAGTTTAGTCACTGCAGACCTTAATATTATACTGGTGTTTCCAAAATTATTAACTCCATCCATACATCCTTCCATTCTTCCATTCATTCACACACATCATTATTAAATTCATATTTGTCAAATCTACACATTGAATTTCTTATAACACAACATCAGATTTTGGAGTATTTTGGATCTCACAATTCTGGATAACGGATGCTCAACCTGTTCTATGATTTGCCAAAAGGGAATCTAGTGAACTTCCATGGCTGAGTCTAGTTCTAGTCCAATGCTTGAATAGCTGCAGGATGTTGGCTCCCAGTGCAGCTTTCCATGTTGATCTGAAGTAGGAGGAGAATCCACCAAGAAGGAACAAATTGGCTAAGAAAACTGTACAAGAACCGGACTAGGTTGGATCAAACTTGTTCATATGGCAGAAAACTGGGCAACTTGGAAGGCGCTGAACAGACTGCGCTCTGGCACCACAAGATGCAGAGCCAACCTCAAGAAATGGGGCTACAAAGTGGAATCCATGACATGCGAGTGTGGAGAAGAGCAAACCACTGGCCACCTGCTGCAATGCAACCTGAGCCCTGCCACATGCACAAGGGAGGACCTTCTTGCAGCAACACCAGAAGCGCTCCAAGTGGCCAGATACTGGTCAAAGGACATTTAATCAACTACCAAACTCACAAATTTTGTATTTTGTCTGTTTGTTTGCTTTGTTCTGTTAGAAATGTAATATAATTGTCTGGTTGCCCTGACACGACAAATAAATAAATAAATATGGCAAATTTAGAGAACTGGTGACTTTAGTGATATTCTTGAAAACCATTAAATGTCTTAAGGTGAGGTTAAAAAAAGATGAGAAAAAACATCTTTTTTAGTAAACTGTCCATTTAATTTTTTCTTTTAAAAAAATAAATAACTGGCCTTTAAATCAAAGCCGACAGATGTCTTTACTTAGATGGCAGCAAACATTTCATCGAAAGAGCTAATTTCTTAATTACCATTTACCAAAGTGCCCACAACAAACTCCTAATTTACGGACCCACTGCTTGCCAGCTGCAGATTGCAATCTGAACGCATTTAATTTTCATTTCAGGACTTTGCTTCCTGGTCTCAAACGACTCCCACACAGAGGTAATGTGAGGTAAGAACATACCCATTCTAAGCAACCCATAATCTGCTATATAGGAGCCAAAGGTACTGACCAAAATGAGAACTTTCAGAAAATGGAAAATGGGCATTGTTGAAGTTTATAATTAGGAAATTTGGGGGCTTTTGGTACCGCTGGAATTTCAGTCCACATTGGTCATTACAAAAACAGACTCAGCAGTCAACATGCCCCTCTCTAAACTGCAAATCCCAGGATTCCACATGAAGTTGCCATGGAAATTAAGGTGGAATAGAGTGTATGATGGTGATGTGGGATATGGCCCTCACACAGTCCACATAGTTAGGGGACCACTGATACATATTTTTACTTGCACTGGTATGAAGTATTAGGGGAAGCCAACCAAGCCAGCAATGCTTTGGATGCTCACTACTCCTTTGTTTGTCCTTCAAAATAGGAGAGCTACAGTGAACCTGATCAATGGACATATTCAAGCATTTCTCCATAAATCTTCCCACCTGTGTTCTTGTGAAAGTAGTCGTCAGTATAAGAACGTCAGGTTTCTTCTTTTACTATAACATTGTCAGTCCAGTTCATAAGAAGACCCCCCACCACATTTTTCTTTAATAAAACTATGTTTGCTATCCAATTTAATAAGCAGAAACAAGTAGTATTGATAGAGTTACACTCATGTATCCAAGGACAGAGAATCTGAACAAACTGAAATTGTGGATTACAGTGGTAGATAAAATAGTTTTTAAAGTATTGTAACTTTGGATAGGCCTTTTAGGAAAGGGATTAACTTTGAGGCATAACAATTGTTTAAAGGGAAGCAAACCACCTATATAATTATCTACAATAATCCTTAATAGTTTCTTGAAAATTTATGTATTCAAAGCTCTGTCCTGTCAGCTTTAAGGAATGTAGTGGATTTCCATATGAGACAGTATATTAATGGATTCCAATGATACATATTTATTGAAAAATAAAAGGAATCATAACAAATGAGAGAGTTGGAGAGATGTTGTTTTTCCTCTGCATCAAACATCCTGCTGATCCATAGTTTGGGGCTCATCTACACCAGGCAGTTTAGCCTGGTATGACTCTGCACTGGAATAGCTCCAAATTCAGCATGTTTATGCCAAATTCAGAGACAGTTTAGATGCCCAAGGAGCACATCCAACACATTCAGTCAGCTGGGGCCGCCCATATCTCACCTCCTCCAAGTCATGACCACCACAGCTCCTAACTGGCCACGGAGTTTTGTCTTAGCTCCTAGCCATTGCAGGCACCTCTGTTGATGTCAGGGTTGCATGATGGACAGGAGCTTGATGGAGCTCTATCGTCAGCTAGGAGTGGTAGAAGTGGTGGCCACAGAAAAGGCGTGATTCATCTATGACAGTGGTTCTCAACCTGGGGCCACCAGATGTTTTTGGCCTTCAACTCCCAGAAATCCTAACAGGTGGCAAACTGGTTGGGATTTCTGGGAGTTGTAAGCCAAAAACATCTAGGGACCCCAGGTTGAGAACCACTGATCTATGACGACACAAATGTTCAATTTGGGTAGCAAGTCGATTAGAATCAATTTTGCTGCCCAAACTGCACCAAGCCTGTGAAATACAAGTTTTCAGCAAACTCTCCAAAGTGGAGCAAAGTTAGTTTAAAGTAGTGGTTCTCAGCCTGTGGGTCCTCAGATGTTTTGGCATTCAACTCCCAGAAATCATACCAGCTGGTAAACTGGTTGGGATTTCTGGAAGTTGTAGGCCAAGGCCTGGGTAACAACGGAAAAATTTGTTTCTAAAATCGATTCGTTTTTTGGGGTTTTTTGCGTTTCGATATTTAAAAGAATTCCGATTTTTTTTTAAAAAAGTTCGATATTTACGAAATTTCGTAAATGGTAAAAAAATTACAAAACAATAACGAAACAATAACGAATCGATTCGTTAATGGCGGAGGCGACCACGCAATACGCTAAAAAACCTCCAAATGGGACAGGGGGAACTTCTGAAGCTTCCCTCTCCCTCTGTTGTTGACTGTTGGTGTGATATTATAATTTTTTTTCACTAATTAAACAAAAAACAACTATACAACTTGCCCCAGACATGCGGAAATAATAACGAAATGACCTCAAACCAATAACGAAACGAATACATAACGAAATACGAAGCATTTACGAAACGAATTGAAAAATTCGTTTCGTTTTTAAGTTGCTCCAGAATGGTTTGTTATCGCTTCGTTAACAAAAAAAAATAACGAATTTTTAACGAATTACGAATTAACAAAACGAAACCGCCCAGCCCTACAAAACACAGGTTGAGAACCACTTGTTTAAAGTAAAAAGAAAAAAAAGACACTCATTGGAAGATGCTGTCGAGCTTGGGGACACCCAGTGGTTTATCCTCAGTGACTATATTTTTGTGCTAGGGTAAACAACCCTTCTGAGGGTTTACATCTAGTAGTTTGTGAGAGATAATTGTTTCTGCTAGCACAAGTACAGAACTTTAGGGCTTCAAGGGAGCAGTACTTGTGCCTAGTGCTCTTGTCTGCTCTGGGAGATTGCTGTACACTTTGTTATTGTCTGCTTTGAGTAACTTTGGGTTAGTTGATGTTGTGTGATTTTTATTCCTAGTATGTTTGGCTTCATCAAGAGAGAGAGAGCAAGAGAGGGAGGGAGGCTGGAATGAGTATGTTGTTGTTCATTCGTTCAGTCATCTGTGACTCTTCGTGACCTCATGGACCAGCCCACGCCAGAGCTCCCTGTCGGCCGTCACCACCCCCAGCTCCTTCAAGGTCAGTCCAGTCACTTCAAGGATGCCATCCATCCATCTTGCCCTTGGTCGGCCCCTCTTCCTTTTACCTTCTACTTTCCCCAGCATAATTGTCTTCTCCAGGCTTTGCTGTCTCCTCATGATGTGGAATGAGTATAGTTTGAAGAAAATGATGCTTCTGCCTCTTCACTTTGTGCTTCATTGCCACAACTTTGTACTTCTACCATTGTGCCACAACTTTGTGCTTCTACCAATTTGAAGTTGATCTTTTTATTGTTCCATGTGCATGTGCATTTATACACTATTTGTTATTTATAAAGTGCACTTTCATACCTAAAAAACTCAGGTGGGGGAGGGATCGATTAACAGAATTTCAATGGGAAAATTCACTTTGAGATAAGAGTATTTTGAGCTAAGAGCTCAATCATGGAACAAATTAAACTCTTAAGTCAAGGTATCACTGTACTGTCATTACAGAGAGTTGTTTGCATAATTCTGCTACTTGGTTAATCTTTGGAGTTGAGACATCCATTAAGTGGCCATTTTGTCAATGTGTGTGTTAACAATACATACACACAGAGAACACTTGTGCACTACACAACCCCAAATGTATTTTTCTAATTTGTTGCAATGAGCAACTTGTGCCCCTGGCACTTTGCCTTGTTCAGTTGGCTACCCTCCAGGTGAAGCCTCACCTGTGCTACAAACAAGGAGCATGGCGATTAATTGCACACACAGTGCAACTTCCACCTATCACTTTGAATTAATGGCTGGCTGGCTAGGAAGACGATGAGATCCTCATTAGTGTAAATAATGTAGCCTACTGAGCATTCACTCAGCTCTTCCACTCTCCGAATTTTCCCCTAGGCCTCTACCATTAACACAGACAGGTTCTGAAACAAAATATATATTAAAGGAGCCTGGGAGGAACAAAATTCAATGGGCGACTGGTTCTTAGATCTTCACCATTCCAGGTGTCTCTGCAACAATCCCTGCACACAGCACACAAGCGAGAGAAACAGTGCCATCTATTTCTGCCACCTCCTCGGATCAATGTTCTAAGTGATATCAATTCAAGTTGCTTGTCAGTTTAATTAGGGAAAGTGAAACACAATTACAGGGCATTAGTGCACAGCCAGTGTAGAGGGTCCATTTGGGACACATTATGGCGGAAGAGACCTACTGACTTATGACATTCCCCATCAAAAACCTTAATTAAAAGCAGTGCCCAGGAGGAAAGAAATATAGCAAGTGCCACTAATAATGAATAGCATTTTCATTGGTGCACTAATTAAAGCCTGTATATTTATTTTGGAGGGTAATTTTTGACATTGCCTTAGCTGTCATTTGACACACACACAGAGAGGCTGAATCCGTACCTGAAAAATAATTTTGCCTTATTTCTAGAGCTGTTAAAACACACAACATTCCTACAGGTCCAAAGTGAAAGGACTTCTTTTAAATGCCTGAAGGTATTTAAGCCATTAAAAAATCTCATTTTCTCTGACACTGTAGGAAAACTAGGATTTTTACAACATACTAGCTGCCCCCTGCCACGCGTTGCTGTGGCCCAGTCTGGTGATCTGGAAAATAAAGTAATGAGAAAGTGTTGGTTTCTAATATATGTAATTTCTTTATGCTTGTGGGCAAACAGTATTTCATGTTGTTTCTTTGTCAGCGCTGATGTGGAGATTGTTCGGTTTGCTTAGTCTGGAACATGCAACATATAATTGTCCTTCTTTAGGGGTCCCTTTCAAATCTATGATACTATATCTGTCATATACGTGTATATGTGTGTTTGTGTGTGAATCATATATAGTATTTTCTGTTGGTCATGGAGGTTCTATGTGGGAAGTTTGGCCCAATTCTATCATTGGTGGGGTTCAGAATGCTCTTTGAATGTAGATTAACTATAAATCCCAGCAACTACAACTCCCAAATGTCAAGGTCTATTTTTTCCAATCTCCATCTGTGTTCACATGCAGTCATATTAACTATCTGTGCCAAGTTTGGTCCAAATCCCTCACTGTTTGAGTCCACAGTTCTCGCTGGATGTAGGTAAACTACAACTCCAAAACTCAAGGTCAGTGCCCACCAAATCCTTCTAGTATTTTCTGTTGGTCAAGGGAGTTCTGTGTGCCAAGTTTGGTTCAATACCATCGTTGGTGGAGTTCATAATGCTCTTTGAGTGTAGGTGAACTATAAATCCCAGTAACTACAAATCCCAAATGTCAAGATCCATTTCCCCAAACTCCACCTGTGTTCATATTTGGGTATATGGAATATTCGTGCCGAGTTTGGTCCAGACTTATCATAGTTGGAGTCCACAGTGCTCTCTGGATGTAGGTGAACTACAACTTCCAAACTCAAGGTCAATGCCCCCTAAATGCTGCTAGTATTTTCTGTTGGTCATGGGAGGTCTGTGTGCCACTTTGGTTCAATTCCATCATTGGTGGAGTTCAGAATGCTCTTTTATTGTAGGTGAACTATAAATCCCAGCAACTACAACTCCCAAATGACAAAATCATAATTTTTTGAGTGATGGTCACTCCTTGTGTTGTGAAACGTTCTGTTGCCAAATTTGGTGTGATTTCGTTCATTGGTTCTTTTGTTTTTAAGGAACTCATTATGCACAGAGTATTTATATATAGAGAGATGTTGTGCACACTGAATTGGGACTAGGGTGCAATGGGGAAATTGGGGGTTTGTAGGATGGGACAGGCTGGTGGGCAATTACTTAGGTCCAATAAGCATGGTCTCACCATTCGTTTTCCATGTCCAGTGCATATCCAAATAACTGAGCAGCTTCTGAAATATTCAGTGTATGTATGAATGGGAGGTGGCCAAAGTTCATGGTGAGGAAGTTTCCAAAGAGTTTTATCTTGCCATCTACATATTCTTTGTTTATTTCAGTGTATTTATAATTGGGATCTTCACATATTCAAATAGCTGAAGGGTCACCTCCATTTCAGATGCATTGTGAACCTGGAATGTGTCCAAAGGAGGGTGACTAAAATGATCAAGGGTTTGGAGAACAAGCCCTATGAGGAGCGGCTTAAGGAGCTGGGCATGTTTAGCCTGAAGAAGAGAAGGCTGAGAGGAGATATGATAGCCATGTATAAATATGTGAGAGGAAGCCACAGGGAGGAGGGAGCGAGCTTGTTTACTGCTTCCTTGGAGACTAGGACACGGAACAATGGCTTCAAATTACAAGAGAGGAGATTCCATCTGAATATTAGGAAGAACTTCCTGACTGTGAGAACCGTTCAGCAGTGGAACTCTCTGCCCTGGAGTGTGGTGGAGGCTCTTTCTTTGGAAGCTTTTAAACAGAGGCTGGATGGCCATCTGTCAGGGGTGATTTGAATGCAATATTCCTGCTTCTTGGCAGAATGGGGTTGGACTGGATGGCCCAGGAGGTCTCTTCCAACTCTTTGATTCTATGATTCTATGATTCTGCTATTGGAATACACATATACCAAAGTAAAAAAGACATGATGATACCATGCATACGATGATAAACTTTGCCAACAGTAGCTCCCTGGTGTGTGTGTTACTCTTTATTAAATATTTTGATGTTATTAAATGTTCTTGTATACATTTATTCCTCCACATTGCAGGGATTAGGGCACCTAGCCAGAAGTGATCTCCCTAATTGTCTGTCTTTATTTGATGGGTAGAGAAGATGGAACAGAAAGAAGGACCAGGACAGGGAGTGAGAAGAGAGTTGTCAAAGCCTATTTCCCATGGCCTTGCACTGTTGACCCACACACTGTCACCTACCCTCCATCCCATGATGAAGAATTAGACACAGCATTTGAAGTTCCCACATTCATGCAATCACTCAAGCCAGAGGGGGAAGGGGATGTGACAGAAGAGGAATCTTACTGTAATCTAGATCAGTTGGAATATTGACAGGTTATGTTTGAAAGATATACTGGAAAATACTATAATCCCACAGGCAGCCTCTCCACTGAGATCACCAAAGACCATCAGAAAACACAGTATTTTCTGTTAATCATAGGGATTCTGTGTGGGAAGTTTGGCCCAATTCTATCATTGGTGGGATTCAAAATGCTCTTTGATTGTAGGTGAACTATAAATCTCAGCAACTACAACTCCAAAATGTCAAGGTCTATTTTCACCAAACTCCACCAATGTTTATATTTGAGCATATTGAGTGTTTGTGTCAAGTTTGGTCCAGGTCCATCATTGTTTGGAGTCCACAGTGCTCTCTGGATGTAGGTGAACTACAACTTCAAAACTCAATATCAATGCTCATTAAACCCTTCCAGTATTTTCTCTTGGTCATGGGATTTCTGTGTGCCAAGTTTGGTTTAGTTTCATCATTAGTGGATTTCAGAATGCTCTTTGATTGTAGTTTAACTATAAATCCCAGCAACTACAACTCTTAAATGACAAAATCAATCCCCCCTCCAACCCCAAAAGTATTCAGATTTGGGTGTATCAGGTATTTGTGCCAAATTCGGTCCAGTGAATGAAAATAAATCCTGCATATTAGATATTTGCATTATGATTAATAACAGTAGCAAAATTAGAGTTATGAAGTAGCAACAAAAATAATTTTATGGTTGTGGGTCACCACAACATGAGGAACTGTATTAAGGAGTCATGGCATTAGGAAGGTTGAGAACCACTGCTCTAAAACATAAATCCTCAAACCAAGATGTGGCAATGTGAGTGGTTGGTATTAAAAGAGAACCTGGTTATTCTGGAGATAACTGAAACCAAGTTGGATGGAAAGACCTGTTGTTATTTCTGGAAGCAAACCCACACAATGTTTATTTATAGAGAGTGGAAAATTATCAAGATATCTAAAACAGTGACACCTGATCTCAGATAAGAAAACCTGTCAAGTGTAACAGGATTAGTGAAGAGGGAGTTCATCCCCTCCACTCCAAATGTGTCACAATGAACACCATATAGTTAAAGACATATGATCATTTTTTAGAAGAATACATTAGATCCAGGAAATTGGCTAAGGAGGTAACTGGATCATGGAGAACAGGGGTGTACGAAGAATAATAAAGGGACACACAGAGAAATGAAGCCAGTTCTTTAGAATCATAGAATCATAGAGTAGGAAGAAAGCTTGTGGGTCATCCAGTCCATCCCCCTGCCAAGAAGCAAAAAAATTGCATTCTTTGTGCCTGTGTTTCCTGCAGAAAAAAAAAAAACACGAACAATAAGCAAACACTCAGATCTGAGTGGCATCTACACAAGAGTTTTTACAGATGTTGAATGTGAAATTGATGATTTTCTATAAAGAAAAATGATGGCTAGCACGTCAAAATAGGGGTGAGGAGACCCAGATTCAAAATCATAATCACCATGATCACTGAATTAGAGTTGAAAGAGATATCATGGGCCATCCAGTCCAACCCCCTGCCAAGAAGCAGGAAAATTGGCCATCCAGCCTCTGTTTTAAAGCCTCTGTTTTAAAGCCTCCAAAGAAGGAGCCTCCACCACACTCCAGGGCAGAGAGTTCCATTGCTGAACAGCTCTCACAGTCGGGAAGTTCTTCCTAATATTCAGATGGAATTCCCTTTCTTCTAGTTTGAAGCCATTGTTCCATTGCATCCTAGTCTCCAGGGCAGCAGAAAACAAGCTTGCTCCCTAGTCCCTATGACTTCCTCTCACACATTTATACATGGCTATCATGTCTTCTCCCAGCCTTCTCTTTTTCAGGCTAAACATGCCCAGCTCTTTAAGCCAATCCTCGTAGGGCTTGTTCTCCAGATCCTTAATCATTTTAGTTGCCTTCCTCTGGACATATTCCAGCTTATCAACATCTTCCTTCAATTGTGGTGCCCAGAATTGAAGATAGTATCCCAGGTGAATACAGTATTCCAGTATTCAAGGCAGAATAGAGGGGTAGCATGACTTCCCTGGATCTAGACACCATACTTCTATTGATGCAGGCCAAAATCCCATTGGCTTTTTTTTTTTTTTGCCACTGCATCACATTGTAAGCTCATGTTTAACTTGTTGTCCACGAGGACTCCAAGATCTTTTTCACATGATGTCCGTGGATTGTCACTATTTTTCAGTCTAACCATCATGACAAAATTGTTATTATGATAAGATAGAGAGGAAGGAAGAACCACGTGCTTCCTTGAATCAGCTGCAGTGAAGCTGATAAAGAAAAGAAAAACACATAAAAAGCTTCTCTGTTTTTGGAACCATAGAAATATAGAGATGGAAGAGACCACAAGGGGCATTCAGCCTCTGTTTGAAAACATCCAGAGAAGGAGATTCCACTACACTTCAAGGCAGACTATTCTACTGTCAACCAGCTCTTACTACCAGGAAGTTCTTCATAATGTTCCTGGAATTTGAATCCAGTGCTCCATTCCCTTCTCCTTGGAGTATCAGAAAACAAGCTGGTTCCATTATCAATATGACATGTGTTCAAATATTTGAACATGGATATAACATCTCCTCTTAAACTTCTCTTCCAGGAGATAAATATTCCCAGCTCCCCAAAGCACTCCTCAAGGGGTATACCTCTTCTACACCTTCTTGTTTACTTCAACACATATATTACTATCCCTCTAGTATTTATTTAATGTAACATATTTGATCAAGCATTGCCCAGAATACAGTAAGGAATGCAGGAAGCCCTACATTTCCTTCACTTTTTTTGTCTGTGGACATATTTTCAAATCTGTGCCACATCACCTTTTGCAGTTTCCATGTGTTGTACGGTGCTATACACAGGAATACACCAGAGTGCAGATGCAACATTTATTTTACAAATTAATTAAATCTTTCCCTTGCTACATTCAATCCACATTTTCCAGAGTCCCTCATCTTGCCACCTGTAATCACTTGATAGCTTCAATTCCTCCCAGTATTTTACTTCCAGAACTTGCTTTCTGGTTCTTTCCTTTGAACAAGAATTTGAAGACGATTATCAGAGTGACAACATTCTGCTTTGTTGCAAATCTATATGACTACAGCCAAACTGGAGAGGCATCTTCTTACGTTATTATTACTCTTATTCTGAGGAGGGTTTATTAGGCCCGAGGCTGGTTGCCATTTGCTTTTGCTTCTCCATTCCTCCTCGTCCAAGTGTAGCAGGCGTTTGGGGTTCTACCTTGATTTTCAATTATAGTAACAAAACTTGGCAGGAACATGCCAAGATATATATTTCAGCATGATGTCCTGTGCTGAACTGACTGGTCTGCTTGCTTTCCCTGGGATTTGTTTTCCTCTGCCTTCCAGCAGAACGGTGCAGTTGATTTGTTCTGATGACCAGGCAGGACTCCGTCATTTCACTGGGGACCCTTGGAAGAATTAATGCACCATCTCCCATTCTCATCTCTTTTGCCTCTTGTAACTGTCAAGTGAGAGCATATCAGCATCATCGGGAAGAACATGGAGAGATGTACTGCAGATGTATGAGATGTGGAATGGCTGTGGTGAATTGCTCCCTCATCCTAAAAGCTGGTTACAAACTAGTGTCTCCCTATCCATAAGAAAATGCTACTTTTGGCACCCTAACTCTTTCCTTTCTCATATGAAATGGATGGAACAAATGGACCAAGCAGATGTAGATATACCGAACAAATAGTGATGTATATACTCATGTATAAGTCTGAAAATACTTGTCGACTTATCCACAGGTCAGTGTGAATATTGTATCTTAACTGTTAAAAAAGGAACCCTTTCTCCAAGTAGAGTGGCAAAAGGCAAGAGCTTAGTCCAACCCAGGTCAAAATAAGCACTGACTTCTTCTACTCACTCTGAGCAGCAGCACTTTGGGGTGTTTAAAATGCCTGGGTGCGGAAATGACTTCATGGGGCCGGTACTGGAAATGTTTCTTCTCCATCAAATGACCCTTGATTTATCCATGGGCCATATCAAAATCCATAATTTTGGCTCCCATATTGGCAGTTGACTTATACTTTGATATGTGTTCACTTTGACAAGTGAACATATATCCTCATATCATGACCATCCCAACTATAGTTCTGTCCTCATGACACACTTTTCCTTGTCTTTAATGAAGGCTCAATTCCCTTCTGAGCTCCCCCACAGACACATACTTCTCCATTTACTTATCTCACCCAGGGTTTGAGCAATCTTCTTTTGTGCATTTGGCCCACCCACCATGCTTTTACCTCTTCATCATGTTATTTTTGCATCTGTTTATTTCATTTTCTGTTATTATATGTATTTTATTTTGATTTTATTATTTGCTGTTTGTATTTTATTTTATTTTGTAATTCTGGGTTTGGACTCAGGTTAGGCACCACGAGTCCCCTTTGGTGAGATGGTGATGGGGTATAAGTAAAGATTATTATTATTGACACAAAAGCACAGTATGTCACAGCAAACAAGATCTATATGTTGGATTTCGTATCACAAAACCACAAGTCAAACACTTCCCAAGCGTCCAGGACTGTGTGGTGTATTTTCAAATGATGCGCGCAGATCCAAGTCAGGTGGCTTTTTGCAGTTGACAGATCGTGATTTTGTAGATGTTTATTATTTCCAAATGCCGACTGAGATCTTTTGGCACAGCACCCAGTGCACCAATGACCACTGGGACTACCTGTACTGGTTTATGCCAGAGCCTTTGCAGTTCGATTTTGAGGTCTTGATAGCAGCTGAGTTTTTCCTGTTGTTTTTCCTCAATGCGGCTGTCACCCGGTATGGCGACATCAATAATCCAGACTTTTTTCTTTTCCACAATTGCGATGTCTGGTGTATTGTATTCCAAAACTTTGTATTGTATTCCAATAACTATTGTTATTATTATCATCATTATTATATTACTATCATTATTATTATATTACTATATGTATGAATGTGTTTTTCCTGCTTCTTGGCAAAATGGGGTTGGACAGGATGGCCCACGGGGTCTCTTCCAACTCTATGATTCTATAACTCTATGATGCTTCCTCTTCATCTTGGAAAGAAGTGACAAGTGGAGTGCCGCAGGGTTCCGTCCTGGGCCCGGTCCTGTTCAACATCTTTATTAATGACTTAGATGAAGAGCTAGAAGGCATGATCATCAAGTTTGCAGACGACACCAAATTGGGAGGGATAGCCAATAGTCCAGAGGACAGGAGCAGAATTCAAAACGATCTTGACAGATTAGAGAGATGGGCCAAAACTAACAAAATGAAGTTCAACAGTGACAAATGCAAGATACTCCACTTTGGCAGAAAAAATGAAATGCAAAGATACAGAATGGGTGACGCCTGGCTCGAGAGCCGTACGTGTGAAAAAGATCTTGGAGTCCTCGTGGACAACAAGTTAAACATGAGCCAACAATGTGATGTGGCGGCAAAAAAAAAGCCAATGGGATTTTGGCCTGCATCAATAGGAGCATAGTGTCTAGATCTAAGGAAGTAATGCTACCCCTCTATTCTGCTTTGGTTAGACCACATCTGGAATATTGTGTCCACAATTGACAAGTTGGAATGTGTCCAGAGGAGGGCGACTAAAATGATCAAGGGTCTGGAGAACAAGCCCTATGAGCAGCGGCTTAGGGAACTGGGCATGTTTAGCCAGAAGAAGAGAAGGCTGAGAGGAGATATGATAGCCATGCATAAATATGTGAGAGGAAGCCACAGGGAGGAGGGAGCAAGCTTGTTTTCTGCTTCCTTGGAGACTAGGATGCGGAACAATGGCTTCAAACTACAAGAGAGGAGATTCCATCTGAACATTAGGAAGAACTTCCTGACTGTGAGAGCCGTTCAGCAGTGGAACTCTCTGCGGCCGAGTGTGGCGGAGGCTCCTTTTTTGGAAGCTTTTAAGCAGAGGCTGGATGGCCATTTGTCAGGGGTGATTTGAATGCAATATTCCTACTTCTTGGCAGGGGGTTGGACTGGATGGCCCATGAGGTCTCTTCCAACTCTTTGATTCTATGATTCTATGATTCTATGATATGCAGTAATGGAAATTGGCATTTTGCTGATTCATTTTTACTACTAGCACCTTATGTGAGTGGTTTCCATATACCCCAGTCATTACAACATGACAATAATTTACCTTGAAAACTGCAAGAGTAGAAACATTATTTTTCTCCACTAAAGATCTCTCCCCAATTTCACCATCCTGCAAGGAAATTTACGTCTCATTGTATTTAAGGATGGTCTGGAACATAGATATATGTCACTTATGGAATATTTTAAGAAATGAAGCACTTAGTGTTTGCACATTTCAACTTACACTTCCCATTGATGGAGGGGAAATAGTAACAAATTATTATAGCTTTGAAACACTGAGGACATTATGGAGAGCCATGAACAGATGTAAAGAAGCTGATGGTTCTTTTTATATTCTGGAAAATTTTCACCTCCTCTTAATGTTGGGATTGTTGAGATAGCTTTGAGGTGAGCCAAACTGAAGAACTAAATATCATCACCATCACCATCACCATCACCATCATCATCAAGCAATTGTATTTTAGATTTTATAACCTTTACATAAGCCTTTTAAATTGCACTTTTTAATCAGTCAGTAGAAAGTACAACTTGGGGCAAAAAGTAATCCAAACCATTCCCAATGAGTCTTGCAAACTGAAATGTTAAACCACTGCCACTAGCTCTGACATTATTTGTACACATACCCTTAAAATATCTCTAATTTATGTATTCAAAATGAGGCCTTCAAAAATTATGCTAATAGAGTATTACTCTAAGGCACAACTTTGAAAGCGCAGAGTTTTGTAATCTTTTTTTCATCTGTGCAAATAACCAACACAAATTCTATATGGGATGGTCATTCCAAAGAGATAAAATAAAGCTATTTTCTTAATTCAAAAAAAAAAATTCTAAGTGACAGCAGATAATTTGCTCTGTGGTAATGAAAGGCGATGATCCCCAAGACATAATGACTACAGTAAGTGTTTGCTTGCCCATCCAACAGCGAAAAGCAAAATACCCATTTTGAATTAACATCTAACTATAAAGAAACTCTGGCATAATCTAAACAAACATAATGATACTATCCTGGGAGGGAGGGGGGGAGCATAAAGAGAGAAATCACAGGGCTGGGCAATTCGTTTCGTTAATTCATAATTCGTTAAAAAATTCGTTAATTTTTGAATTACAAAACGATTACAAAACTTATTTTTAAACCTGGAAGTGTTTTTAAATATCGAAACGGCAGGCGCCAAAAATTTTTGTATTTCCGTCCATTTCGGAAATACGTAAGATGGCCGCCTGGCTTGCTGGGAGCTCTCCTCTCTCGGCGCCGGCTGAGCAAGCGAGCGAGAGGGCGAGCGAGAGGGCGAGCAGAGAGCGAGAGGGCGAGGGCGAGCGGCGAGCGAGAGGGCGAGTGAGAGGGCGAGCGGCGAGCAAGAAGGCGAGCGAGAGGGCGAGCGAGAGGGCGAGCGGCGAGCGAGAGGGTGAGCGGCGAGCGAGAGGGCGAGCAAAAGGGCGAGCGGCGAGCGAGCGGCGAGCGAGAGGGCGAGCGAGAGGGCGAGCGGCGAGCGAGCGGCGAGCGAGAGGGCCCGCCAGAGTGAGTGCCTGCCTTCCCTCAATAATAATTTCTCCTCCCTATTCTACTAAATTAATAATTAAATTTAAAAAATATTGAAAAAATATTGAAAAAAAAGGGCGCCATCTTTACAAAATGTTTTGTAAATATTTACGAAATTTCGTAAATACCGAACTTTTTTTTGGGAAAATTTTGTAATTATTTTAAATATCGAAACAAAAAAACACCCCAATTACAAATCGATTTTAGAAACAAATTTTTGCGTAGTTACCCAGGCCTAATATTTATACATGACCATCATGTCTCCTCTCAGCCTTTTCTTTTGCAGGCTTAAACATGCCTTGTTTTTTAAGCCACTCCTCATAGGTCTTCTTCTCCAGACCTTTGATCATTTTAGTTGCAATCCGCTGGACACATTCCAGCTTGTCAACATTTCCTTTCAATTGTGGTGCCCAGAATTGGACACAGGTGTTGTCTTTTTTTCATGCCAGGAGTGACTTGAGAAACTGCAAATCAATTCTGGTGTGAGAGAATTGGCCATCTGCAAGGACGTTGCCCAGGGGATGCCTGGATGTTTTTGATGTTTTATCATCCTTTTTGGGAGGCTTCTCTCATGTTGCCACATGGGGAGCTGGAGCTGACAGAGGGAGCTCATCCATGCTCTCCCCGGATTTAAACCTCCGACCTGTCGGTTTTCAGTCCTGCCGGCACAAGGGTTTAACCTATTCTACCACTGGAGGCTTGGTCTGACCAAGGCAGAATAGAAGGGTAGCATGTCTTCCCTGGATATAGACACTAGATGCCAAAATCCCACTGGCTTTTTTGCCACTACATGACATTGTTGGCTCATGTTTAACTTGTTGTCCACAAGGACTCCAAGATCTTTTTCACACGTTCTGCTGTTGAGCCAGGTTTCCCCCATTCTGTATCTTTGCATTTCATTCTTTTCTGCCTAAATGGAGACATTGTGTGTCTCAAACTCCAAGATATCTGCACAAATACACACACTTTCTCTTTGAGTCTTTCTCAGATTCCAATGCATGCACTCACACAGACTCTGTAGATGGAAAATATTACATTACATATTTAGTGGCAAAGAGAAGAGCATTTTTAGTATTAAAAATTAAACACAAAAGCCTTCTGACCAGCAATGAAGGAACATTTTACATCATCATTATCATCGTATTGGCACAAGACCTTTTTGCTCATTCTAAAACGTACAGGAGAAACTGAGCTCAGTGTGTTTCAATCCTGACACATTCATAGGAATTCAAAGATAAAAAATGCACGTTCAGAGTAAACTAGTAAATCAAGAGACTTTGAGTACTTTTCATGATATGATTTAGTTAAGAAGTGCAAATCCCAGGTAGGCATATGGGCCTCTCATTCTCCCCCCACCCCACTTTTAAAAATGTGGACAGGATGACTGACAAGTATAGTATCCCCCATGAAAGATGAGACTCGGAGAGGAATGATGTGACAAAGAGCTTCAGAGAGCAAAGTCCTCTTCCCCAAATGTCATTCTGTTCTCCAAAAATGTACACTTTTGACATCGGAAACAAATTGCAATGACATGCAAAAGCAAGAAACTGCCACAGAGAGCTATTTATCATGTTATATAGTCCTGGGTCCTGTCAAATGGCAGGAACAATTGCTGCTTCCAGGATGGGATCTATTTTGCGATAAGGTGCTTTTAAGAGCTTAGTTTATTCTACTTCTCGAGGAAGCAAACACTAACAAAGAAAAGTATTTCTCATTCTTACTTCAGACTGCATTAAGTCATGTTTCTTTAATCTTATGAGCCAAAAAATAGGGGAAGGTACTTGCATGTGATGGCACTCCATATTCACAATGATGGGATCTTGGGTCATTTTATTGGGCACAAGATGTTTCCAGACAGGAGTATCTTATCATTGTCAGTCAAAAGGCCCTGCAGAGCTATTCCAAATTTCATTAGCTAACTTATTATAAGTAGAGATAAACTTTTCAAATTCTATGAATGAGGTGGACCAATAGTGTGATAACAAAGTATCTTGTCTGGAAGAGTCCTAAAGATAGAACATCCAGGGAGAAAGTACTGTTAGTTGATAGAAGCAACTTGAAACCTTATGTCACATAAGAAAGAGAGGAAGAATGAGAGAGCAGAGACAAATGGAACAATTCCCTCTTGCTCAGGCTTTTTGAACACTTGAGAATCCTCCAAGAAGGCTTTGAAAAACTCAGCACATTCTAGATAGGTAGTTTTCACCTAGGTTTAACAATGACAAGGAGCTCAAATAATTTCACAACATGAACGTTTTTGCAGGTAGTCCATACCTTCAAGTAGACTCTGATTTATGGAGATCTCATTCTAGCATTTTAGTGGCTAGATTTCTTCAGAGATTTGCCAACACCTTCCTCTTAGATTTTCACCAAAATCTCACTGTCTTACTTAAACAGTAGAGGCTCAATCAATGGCAGCTCTTCCACAACACTAATCATTTTTTTTCATGTTTCTTTCTCTTATTTTCTCTCTCACGTGCACCCTTTCTAGCTCGGCTTAGAAAAGCATACAAACCTGATCAACAGTTCTTTTTAAAAAAGGAACAGCCATAACTGCCAAACTGAGAAAAATAATAGAATCAAAGAGTTGGAAGAGACCTCATGGGCCATCCAGTCCAACCCCATTCTGCCAAGAAGCAGGAATATTGCATTCAAATCACCCCTGACAGATGGCCACCCACAAAAGCCAAAATTGACACTGAAATACAACACAGCCTGAGCTCTGAGATTGCAGCATTTTCACGAATGAAGCAGAGAGTATTTGAGGATCAGGAGATCCATAGAGAGATCAAGGTGTTTGTGCTATTGTCCCCCCAAACCCTGTTATATGCCTGCAAAATGTGGACTGTTTACAGATGTCACACTCAACTCCTGGAATGATTCCATCAACGTTGCCTCCAAAAAATCCTGCAAATTTCTTGGGAAGACAGGCGGACAAATGTCAATGTCCTGGAACAAGCAAAGACCACCAGCACTGAGGGGATGCACCTATGCCATCAAGCCTTTGGATTCATAATTGACCGAATGCCCAATCACTGTTCTCTAAAGCAGTTACTTTAAATCTCTTTTCCTGTTCACCAAAATGGAAGGTTGGTGGACAGGAAAAAAGATTTAATGATGGGCTTAAAGCTAACTTTAAAAACTGTGGCATAGACACCAAGAACTGGGAAGCCCTGCCCCTCGAGTTCTCTAACTGGAGTTCAGCTGTGGCCAGCAGTGCTGTGGAATTTGAAAAGGCATGAATGGAGGGAGAAAAAGAGAAACATTCCAAGAGGAAGAAGGTGCATCAAACCAACTCTGACTGGGGCAGCCTTCCATCTGGAAACCAATGTCCTCACTGTGGAAAAACGCGCGGATCAAGAATAGGACTCCACAGTCACCTACGTATCTACTGCCAAGACACTACACTTGGAATGCCATCATACTTAGACAATGAGGGATCACCTAAGTAAAGTAAATAGTAGTTTAGCTGTAGGTTAGTGTTTAAGTTTAGTCAGATGTATTGTATGTTAGGTTTTATTTTTATTTATTTTTTGTATGGTACTTTTTGTGTTTGGCTTGTTCTCCCTAAATGCTTTTTTAAAAATCAACATGTCATGTGTTTCATATATATAGGGAAGAAAGAAAGAAAGCCAGCCAACCAATTAGTCAATCTTTATTATGGTTTATGGCCAGCACTGTTAAGAAAAGTTATTACAGCAGAAAATCTGATAGAAAGGGCATAAGGGTGATTACATGCAAAAGTGGCAAGGATTAGAAGCAGATTGATTTGCAAATCCCTAGTTAAAATGCAGTGCATCTTAAAGAAAGGCTCCATACTAATCAAAGGGATTTTTAAATGTCTTGTGGCATTAAGGAAATATGAAGTATTAATTTCAAAACAATAGTGATGCCGATAGTTGCACTTGCCTCCCTTGTACTGTGTTTCCCCCCCACTTTCTTCGCATTACTCTCATAAAGAAAACCCAAAAATCAGCATCTGTTTCCAAAGATCTTAATATTTAATCTACTCAGAGTTCCCACAAATCATAACTGTTCTGTCATGCGCTAGGTTTGTAAAGAATTTCCTTTAGAACAGGACGTGTAACCTTTGCCCAGCGGGAAGCCAGGGGCCCCAAAGAGAAGTTCTCAGAGGCTTTCCACCACAAATAGTTTTTAGATGGCTTGTGAAGGATAACAAAGTCCTTTATTAATGAACAATCAAACAGAAACTTCTCTTGTCTTCAGTAAAGATAAACAAATGATTCCAGGCTTATGCAACTGGTAGCTTCCTAAACTTGCGCACGAAGGACAGGGAATTGTCTTCAATAACTTCTTCTTTACTTTAAAGGAAAATCCCCTTTTTAACTTCTCCCAGGCTGATTGTAATCTAACCCTTACTGATGTGGGCTCCGCTACCGGGTCGAACTGCTTCTCGAACACTGAGTGGACCTACTAGTAAAGGCTTAGATGTTCTCCAGCTGGAGTTCTTTGGTCTTTAGGGCTGTTTCCCTGGAAATCTTTGGAGATTCTTAAGACTGTTTTCCCCCGGAAAGTCTTAAGGGTTGAAGCTTTTGTACAGGGGAAGCTTGCACATGTCCTGTATATTAGCATTCCTTGCTGAGACTAACTAAAAATGGCTCCCTTCCCTTCCCAATTGCCCTGAGCAAGGGGCGGGACCAAAACTTAACGATGATGGACAGGTGACTTGCCCTACGACTGCAAACAAAGAAAGCCACCTATCTGCAGAGTCCCTGAAACCTAGGACTGCAAGCAAACATTTAATACAAAGTAAATAAAATTGGAGCTCCTGGTACAGCTGTACCAGAACAATAACATAGCAAACTTGTAATGTTGTCTTGCTCCTCTTGCATTAAAAAAACTGTAATATGAAGAACGAAGTAAGAAAATCTGAACCTTTTGGCCTTCATTGCACTTTAAGACAACCTAGCAGTTTTGGTAAAATGCTGATTTAAGATCTATAAATTTCTCCATAGCATGGTTTTGTCCATATGACAGGAAAAAATGTCACAGATACATTGCACTGTGCATCACAACCTAGGATTAGTTCCCCACTGCATTACATTAGAGTTTCCCTTTTTAGTGTGTGTGTTTCACAAGAAGTGCTTTATCCTGTCATTTTAAACACCCTGGATTGCTAAATTGCCTAAATATATTTTCCAAAAACAACTTTGAGCAGCATTTTAATGCCACCCTGCCCAAAGATAGCTATCTGTACCATTCATTTACTTGCATAAACAGCTTTGCCTTTACATGTACACAAATGACTATTTTATATCCTTTTACAGCATAATGTAATTTTCCTTGAGCAAATGGTGGAGTTAGGTTACAGGTGACTTGGCTCAAACATTTACAAAATGCAAACCTTGGAAACTTGTGGTTGGATGAGAGTTCTGCAGACAACACAGACTGCCAAATTAATGGGCCAAAGGAATGACTATTGTTTGTGAACTCTTAGCTCTACGTCTTATTTCTGTGCCTAATTTGACGTGCTGATATCAAACATTAAAGCCCTAAGTTGCTTGGATCCATGCTTCCTAAAAAACTATCATACTTTGCATAAGCTTAACTGAAAAAAAAAACTTCTTATAATGTCATCGTTTAAGATCTGATTTTTATTTATTTCTATATCTATATCTACATCTACATTTACATCTACATCTACATCTATATAAATAAAAAATGTAATGTTCGTTTGTGGGATTAACATAACTCAAAAACCGCTGGACGAATTGCTACCAAATTTGGACACAATACACCTACTAACCCAAGGAGTGACCATCACTCAAAAAAAATATATTATTTTGTCATTTCAGAGTTGTCATTGCTGGAATTTATAGTTCACCTACAATCAAAGAGCATTCTGAACTCCAACAATGATGGAATTGAACCAAACATGGCACACAGCATTCTCATAACCAACAGAAAACACTAGAAGGGTTTGGTGGGCATTGACCTTGAGTTTGGGAGTTGTAGTTCACCTACATCCAGAGAGCACTGCGGACTCAAACAATGATGGATCTGGACCAAACTTAGCACAAATATTCCATATGCCCAAATATGAACACAGATGGAGTTTGGGGAAAATAGATCTTGACATTTGGGAGTTGTAGATACTGGGATTTATAGTTCACCTACAATCAAAGAGCATTCTGAACCCCACCAGTGACAAAATTGGGGCAAACTTCCCACACAGAAGTCCCATGACCAAAAGAAAACACTTAAGGCCATCCAGTCCAACTCCTTTCACCAGGGGAAGACAACATAATCAAAGCCCTCCTGACAAAGAGCCATCCAGGCATAGATATAGATAAATATATATAATTTTCACACTGAGAGATATAGTATCATAGATTTGAAAGGGACCCCTATAGAAGGACAATGCTTTGTTGTATGTTCCAGAGTAGGCAAACCAGACAATCTCCACATCAACACTGACAAAGAAACAGCAAGAAATACTGTTTACTCACAAGCATCAAGAAATCACATATATTAGAAACCAACACTTTCTCGTTACTTTATTTTCCAGATCACCGAACTGGGCCACAGCAATGCCTGACAGGGGACAGCTACTTCTCTATCTATAAATGTAATGTTCGTTTGTGCGATTAACATAACTAAGAACCACTGGCTGAATTGACCTAAATTTGGACACAATGCACCTATCAGGCCTACGAGTGACCATCACTCATAAAAAAAAAGCAGAAGAGACTTTAAAAGCTAAAAAAAAAAAACATTACAACACATACGCAAAACCACATATATACACAAATATATACACACATACATATACACACAAAACACATATATACAGACTGGGCCACAGCAGCACGTGGCAGAGGATGGCTTGTGTGTGTGTGTGTGTGTGTGTGTGTGTGTGTAGTAAACTGGACAAAGGATATTACATTATGAAACGGTATATGAATGTTATTAATGAATGAATGCATGTTACACTAAATTCATTTTGAGAATGATTTCTCCATACAATTCCTCAAGTGACTGCAGACATATCTGTGGCATATAAGAGCCTCACAATTCTGAGCATGTTCACATGTGTCTGATTCCAATCGGTTCTCTTCAAAAAGGATTTCTAGCCTCATCATGATCTGAAGTATAAAGGTGATGGAGACCACAAGTACTGTGCATCAGTGTTGGGTGAAATTCCTCTGAGTTTTACAGCAACTGCCCTAAAGCTACCAGATCCTGATCCGAAACACTACACTAGTATTCAATGAGAATTCAATTGGCAATCATCACAATACCACTGTGACTTACGTGCTCCAAACTGACCACATCCTGTCCAATCTTGAAGAATATAATGTCCAACTCTGGTTAGTAGTTGGATGGGAGATGACTAAAAATACCAAGTAAACAACATTAGAGATGAAGAAAGTGCCATTATCAGTTCAAAAGATTCCTAGTTTTTTTTAATCCTATTAAATTAATGGGGTCATCTTGACCAGGCACATTAGGATACCCCAAGACACATGTGTCAGGGCATGTGGTCCGAATCTGGCCCACCATGTCATTTTATGTGGCCCTCCAGATGCTGGGCTACAACTCCTATATTCTTCATCAGTAGACACCATGACTGGAGCTGATGGGAGTTGTGGCACAGGAACATTGGGAAGGCTGCAACTTGTTCTGTTTCGTTAGGAAAGTGGGGTTTGAATTTAGAGACAAGGCTTGTGGATAGGATGCTTGGCTTTAAAATGTATTTTAACCTTTCCCCAGACTCAGAGTCACAAGTGTTGTTGAGTTGCAATTCCTATCATCCCCAGTCTGCATGGTGGATAATCAGAAGTGATGAGAGTTCAATAATGTATGGAGACCCAAGCTGGATAAAAACTACATAATGTACGAGTATGGGTCAAAAAGTAATGCTTCATTGCTCTAACCTTTATTTCTTTCACAGCTACTGGACTATCTATGCATGATATGATATTAATGAGCAAATAGATAGAAGGGAGGGGATCAATCAAAACAGGAGATCCAAACAGTGGCTTTGGCAGTCTGCCAGACTCTGAGAGAAAAAGATAAGAAATTCTCAGCTAAAGCAAAACCAATTTTTGAGTGCTAGAGACATAGCTAATGAGGAGATAAAAGTCCCAAGTAGAGGATATGTAGTCAGATGAAGCATCATTTGGAATCAAGTCAAGATCTTACCCTTGCTTGGGAAATTCATGTTTTAAGTGCCTTTGTTTCATGGTTTTCATCTATGCTTCTGTTCATGCCTTGAATTCATGTTTCCTGATTTCTTGTATTTTATTTGGGAAGTTTTGACTTTGTCTTAATGGACTTTGCTGGACGATTACCCTGGACTAATTTGTTCCTGCTTATTTTCCTACCTAATTGGATTTACCTATTTCTTTAAAGTGCTTTTTTACCTTCTTGCTTTTTAATTATCTTCAATAAAAGGATTGTTTTCCATCCAACTTTGTGGTGTTTAAAGTCAGAGGGCTTTTCCTGTCCTGGAGTGCAACACTCTAGTCCAAGACTCAAACCACAGCTCAAGTGGGAATGTGCCAATAAGTGACTGACTTACTTATATGTTACAATAATGGCTAGAGCAGCACATTAAGATAGTCTGTTGAGATATTTTCTTAACATTTCTGTCATCCAGCTTGTGACCAATAAGAGTACCCTTTTTAAATTAGGGTGTCTGTAATTTGCACAAAACGTCAATGCACAAAATTAAGTTCTATTTTCAATCTTTGTAAAGCCAAAACACACACACAGTAGAGTATAGAAATTCAGGCGTATTGATAAAAAAAGATGTAGAAAAAAACCCTTATATTGCTTTAAAAAATAAGAAAGAAAAAGAAATCCTATTGTATTTTTGCTATGCAATTTGTGCAGCTGTATAATTAAAATAAACACTGTGCTCACAAATGCCAAAAATTCAAGACTGATAGAAAAGATCTCATTAACATGCAGATGAGCAGAAAAGTCTAGGGTTTTTCATTCTCCCACGTAAGAAATAGAAAAGTGAGGATTTATATCCTTAGTATATGGGGGAATTACCTATTCTTATTTAACATTGGAAATGTTTAGCTAACCAAGGTCATCAGCTGCAAAGAGACTGCAGGATGAAATGCCTTCTGGATTTCATATTTCTCAGTATAGACTTCCTCAAGGAATCTCTCTCTATCTTCCCACTTACCTATTAGCAATATACATGGCTAAAATATATTAACAACCTTGTTTATTTACATTAGGCAGGGTTTTTTTTTTCCTGAAAGACTTTGGGGGAGGGGGCATTGGTGGTAAGAAAATGCAAATGCAATTTTCGCATAATACGTATTGATCAGGAAGAAGTGTAACTACGCGTTTTGCTACATATTAATAATACTTCCAAAGCATTTGCTATTAGTGGTCTCATTGATTTTGCCCAAGTGCTCCATTTAAATAACTACACACTTCCAAAAACAGTACAGCAGGGATCCTTGAGGAATATGATCTTTGATCATTTCGATATGACCCTCACTGTTTGGATTAATGTGCAAATTGGAATCAGTGTTCACACGTCAACTTTTGTATTTTCTATGCATTTTGACATACCATATATAACCGTATAAGCTGACCCGAATGTAAGCCAATTAATTTTACCACAAAAAACTGGGAAAATATGTTGACTTGAGTAAAAGCCGAAGGTGGGAAATGCAGCAGCTCCTGGTAAATTTCAAAATAAAAATAGATACAAGTAAAATGACATTAATCGAGGTATCCGTAGGTTAAATGTTTTTGAATATTTACATAAAACTGTAATTTAAGATAAGGCTGCCCAACTCTGATCATAGAATCATAGAATCAAAGAGTTGGAAGAGACCTCATGGGCCATCCAGTCCAACCCCATTCTGCCAAGAAGCAGGGATATTGCATTCAAATCACCCCTGACAGATGGCCATCCAGCCTCTGTTTAAAAGCTTCCAAAGAAGGAGCCTCCACCACACTCCGGGGCAGAGAGTTCCACTGCTGAATGGCTCTCACAGTCAGGAAGTTCTTCCTCATGTTCAGATGGAATCTCCTCTCTTGTAGTTTGACGCCATTGTTCCGCGTCCTAGTCTCCAGGGAAGCAGAAAACAAGCTTGCTCCCTCCTCCCTGTGGCTTCCTCTCACATATTTATACATGGCTATCATATCTCCTCTCAGCCTTCTCTTCTTCAGGCTAAACATGCCCAGTTCCCTAAGCCGCTCCTCATAGGGCTTGTTCTCCAGACCCTTGATCATTTTAGTCGCTCTCCTCTGGACACATTCCAGCTTGTCAATATCTCTCTTGAATTGTGGTGCCCAGAATTGGACACAATATTCCAGATGTGGTCTAACCAAAGCAGAATAGAGGGGTTCTGAATCGAATTCCAAGTCCAGCAAGTGTTTGGGATTAAACCATTACTCTAACTTCCTTCAATGTAAATGTACATATGTATCCTTCCAATAATAATAAAAAGAATAAAATTATAAATGTAATAATAACAATAATAAATAGAGAAAAATAATTAATGTAATAATAATAATGAGAGTAAAATAATACACGTAATAAAATAATAATAGAATAAAAATGTAAATGTAATAATAATACTAGAGTAAAATAATAAATGTAATAATAATAATAGAGTAAAACAATAAATGTAATAAAATAATAATAAAACAAAACAAAACGAAGTTCAATGGGGACAAATGCAAGATACTCCACTTTGGCAGGAAAAATGAAATGCAAAGATACAGAATGGGGGACATTGCCTGACTCGAGAGCAGTACGTGTGAATAAGATCTTGGAGTCCTCGTGGACAACAAGTTAAACATGAGCCAACAACGTGATGTGGCGGCAAAAAAAGCCAATGGGATTTTGGCCTGCATCAAGAGGTGCCTAGTGTCTGGATCTAGGGAAGTAATGCTACCCCTCTATTCTTCTCTGATTAGACCACACCTGGAATATTGTGTCCAATTCTAGGCACCACAATTCAAGAGAGATATTGACAAGCTGGAATGTGTCCAGAGGAGGACGACTAAAATGATCAAGGGTCTGGAGAAGAAGCCCTATGAGGAGTGGTTTAAGGAGCTGGGCATGTTCCGCCTGAAGAAGAGAAGGCTGAGAGGAGATAGGATAGCCATGTATAAATATGTGAGAGGAAGCCACAGGGAGGAGGGAGCAAGCTTGTTTTCTGCTTCCGTGGAAACTAGGACGCAATGGAACAATGGCTTCAAACTACAAGAGAGGAGATTCCATCTGAACATGAGGAAGAACTTCCTGACTGTGAGAGCCGTTCAGCAGTGGAACTCTCTGCCCCAGAGTGTGGTGGAGGCTCCTTCTTTGGAAGCTTTTAAACAGGGGCTGGATGGCCATCTGTCAGGGGTGCTTTGAATGCAATCCTGCTTTTTGGCAAGGGGTTGGACTGGATGGCCCATGAGGTCTCTTCCAACGCTTTGATTCTATGATTCTATGAATAATAGAGTAAAAATGTAAATGTAATAATAATAATAATAATAATAATAAAGTAAAATAATTAATAACCTTGACTTGAGAATAAGCCGAGGGGTGCTTTAACAACCTAAAAAAGGGGCGAAAAAATTAGGCTTATATTCAAGTATATACAGTATTTGTGTCTATGGAGAGGGAGATATCAAATATATAGAAAATGCCAAAGTGATAAACACACACATACACACATATACATCCAAAGGGTGGGGTGGGGGGTACACTTTTGAATTTTTATTGAAATTTAGGCTGTAATACAGGGATATAATGAAGGTGAAAGAAGAAAGCGCAAAAGCTGGGTTGCAGCTAAACATCAAAAAAACCAAATTCATGGCAACAGGAATGATTGAGAACTGGAAAATAGAGGGAGAAAATGTGGAGGCCGTGACAGACTTTGTATTTCTAGGTGCAAAGATGACTGCAGATGCAGACTGTGGCCAGGAAATCAGAAGACGCTTCCCTCTTGTGAGGAGAGCAATGTCCAGTCTCGATAAAGGAGTAGAGACATCAGACTGGCAACAGAGATCCGCCTAGTCAAAGCCATGGTATTCCCTGTAGTAACCTACGGATGTGAGAACTGGACCTTAGGGAAGGCTGAGCGAAGGAAGATAGATGCTTTTGAATTGTGGTGTTGGAGGAAAGTTCTGAGAGTGCCTTGGACTGCGAGAAGATCCAACCAGTCCATCCTCCAGGAAATAAAGCCCGACTGCTCATTGGAGGGAAGGAGACTAGAGACAAAGTTGAATTACTTTGGCCACATCATGAGGAGACAGCAAAGCCTAGAGAAGACAATTATGCTGGGGAAAGTGGAAGGCAAAAGGAAGAGGGGCCGACCAAGGGCAAGATGGATGGATGGCATCCTTGAAGTGACTGGACTGACCTTGAAGGAGCTGGGGGTGGTGACGGTCGACAGGGAGCTCTGGCGTGGGCTGGTCCGTGAGGTCACAAAGAGTCGGAGACGACTGAACAAATGAACAACAAACAGGGCTTTTTTAAAAAAAGTCCCAACAAAGGATCAGAATAAATTTATGGTAAAAACATTTCAAAGTTGCATGTACTAGAAATAAGCAGATTTACTCTTCCCTGATGGTTGCTTGTCAACAGCTGTTGTCACATATGTCCCGAAGAGAACTGTTAAGACTTGAATGCTGTCTGTATCGCAATTTCAAAAAATGTTCTAAATCCTCACGAGTTCATGGAAACTTCCAGGGAATTTATTAGAGAAATGGAGCCCTGGAAATCTGGGATTAATCTGTGTTTTGTCATACTTGTAACAAAGAGCGAGATATCGCTTCCCTTAAAACAAAGCAAAAAAAAAACCCCAAACCCTTGCTGCATTTTCTCTGTTTTCTAATAGACTCGTGTAGCCTTTTCAACATAGAAATAGAATTTTTGATGAACTTCCTCCTGGCAAATTTGAAATGCTGGCCTGCGGGTCCCAACAAGACATAATTCACTCCAGTAGCTCGAAGAGATCCCGCTTCCACTTCCATTCCTCTAAATTCATGATTGACCCAGGGGGGAATGCTAGCCTTAAGCAAATTTTAATGAAGGCTCTGGTGCAGTCGTTGCGGTAACACTAAATGTGATAATGAGAAACAAACCACTTAGCAGCAATAGACACAGGACCTGTATATAACCTGGAAAGTCGGTTTCTTGGGTTCTTGGGGATTCTTTCCAGAGATGAGGCTGACATAGAAAAAGAGATTTAATTACCTTCCTCACTAATGTGTTACATAAATCTCAACCAAGCTGGACAAGATCAAGGCTAGCCATGTGTAAGTAACTATGGCACCCAGGCTGTTATACAATAAAAGAACATTGAACATCGAGAAAACCAAAGTCACCAGCTAATCCCTCTCCAATGCCAGAAACACAGCTTAATGGTGTAACATTAGAAAATATTGACTATTTCCGCTCCCTTGGCAGCCACCTCTCCACAAAATTCAACATTGACTCTGAAATACAACACCGCCTGAGCTCTGCGAGTGCAGCTTTTTTCTGAATAAAGCAAAGAGTGTTTGGGGACTGGGACATCCGTAGGGAGACCAAGGTGCTTGTTTATCAAGCTATTGTCCTCCCAACCCTGCTATATGCCTGTGAGACGTGGACTATCTACAGATGTCGCATGCAACTCCTGGAACGATTCCATCAGCGTTGCCTCTGGAAAATCCTGCAAATCTTTTGGGAAGACAAGCGGACAAATGTCAGCATGCTGGAAGAAGCAAAGACCACCAGCACTGAAGCGACTGTCCTCCGCCATCAACTCCGCTGGACCAGATGCCCAACCACCATCTCCCAAAGCAGTTTCTGTATTCCAACTCAAGAATGGAAAACAGAATATTGGTGGGCAGGAAAAGAGATTTAAAGATGGGTTCAAAGCCGACCTTAAAAACTCTGGCATACACACTGAGAACTGGGAAGCCCTGACCCTTGAGCACTCCAGCTGGAGGTCAGCTGTAACTAGGAGTGCTGTAGAATTTGAAAAGGCACAAATGGAGGGCGAAAGAGAGAAACATGCCAAGAGGAAGGCCCATCAAGCCAACCCCAACTGGGACCACCTTCTACCTGGAAACCGATGCCCTCACTGCAGGAGAAGATGCAGATCAAGAAGAGTGCTCCACAGTCACCTACGGACCCACCACCAGTACACTGATCTTGGAAGACTGTCCTACTCAGACAATGAGGAGTCGGCTAAGTAAGTAAGAAAAAAGGAAACACTGAGTTTAGATTGAATGGAAAGAACCATCTAACTACCAGGTGGTCCTCTTCTTCCTATGGTATGTAGAAGGTTTCCAAATTGATTAAGATAGAGGGCCAGATTTAGCCTTTGACTGTCATTACCAAATGGGATTCTGCACTTTTTACCCTATAAGAGAAATCTGTCTGCAGAGCCCACTTTGTTGTATTTCAAAGCATGCTCAGGTTACATCTTATGTAGATTACTGCAATGCGCTCTACATGGAGCTGCCTTTGAAGACTGCTCGGAAGCACCATGTAATCCGACAAGTGGCAGCCATGTTGCTCACTGGAGCGGCATACAGGGACCATAAAACCACTGGCTGCCAGTTTGCTAGCAAGCACAATTCAAAGTGTTGGCTTTAATTTATAAAGCCCTAAACTGTTCTGACCCAATGTACCTGTCTGAATGTATCTCCCCTATGAACAAGCTACAGCACTAAAATCTGCCAGGGAGACCCTGCTCTTGATCCCACCACCCTCACAAGTGCAACTTGTGGGCCCTCGGCTAGGGAACTCCCTCCTCAGTGACATCCAATTGCCCCCCTCCATTCTGATGTTTAGGAAAAAGCTAAAGATCTATGTCTGGAACTATGTGTTTGCAGAGTAGTGCAATACAGAATCTGCAATATGGACCTCGACTAAATGCATCACCATGAATAACAACTTGGGACTAGGCATTCTGTTCTAAACTGTATTAATTGTATTTATAAGTTTTATTGCTTAATATGTTATATTTGTCGATTTGTATTTATAATGCAGCATTGAATTTTGCCTTATCTGTAAGCCGTTCTGAATCCTCCTCAGGATGAGAAGAATGGGAAAGAAATATTGAACATGAATAAATAAACTTTGACAGTAATATCTTGCATAATTCATAGTGAATGTCCTAGAGCCATTCCACACAGCCCTATATCCCAGAATATCAAGGCAGAAAATCCCACATTATCTGAGTGTAGACTCAGATAATCCAGTTCAAAGCAGAAATTGTGTGATTTTCTGCCTGATATTCTGGCTGTGTGGAAGGGCCCCCAATGGAGTGAGAACCTGGGCTTATGGAAAAGGAGTATCCCCTTTGCCAGAGTTTCCTTTAAGCTCCTTGAAACAGGTTGCCATGTTTGCCAAGAGAGTCAGAATATAAGGAAAAATCTTTAGGCAAGGCAAGAGAATGGTATCAGTTCCATATATAGAGTTGGGGGGCTGGGAGAGTGAGAGAGGAAAGTCTATCACTTAAAAATAAACCTAGAATTAGCCCTCACCCTGTTGTAGTAGAGTCTGTTGGCAATGCTGCAACTGGTAGTAGGAGTGGTAGAGGTGGGAAACGATGCACCCAGGTGTTAGATGAGGAACAGCAAAGGAAGAGGATCCGGGAGATACTTATGTCATCCACTGATGAAGAGTCCTTCGAGGGTTTCTCCGAGAGTGAGAGGAGGAGGAAGGAGATACAGATGGGAATAGAGGGACTAAGAGGATTACTCGAGAGCAGGAATCAGACGAGGAGCATCAGAGAAAGAGGATCCGGGACATACTTACTGCTCCTATGGAGGAATAGGATTTCATGGGTTTTTCTGGAAATGATGGGTCTGGGAGTGATGGGGATGAAGAAGAATCACTGGATTGGACCAAGGTACAGGAGATTCAGAATGTGTGTACTCAACCAACATCTAGTGACACTTTTGTCGGGTTTTCTGGTGGCGGGGATTGGCAATCAGGTGATATTGTAGAATCCTGGGGAGACCTAAGAGGTGGAAGAGTTGGAGGATGGGTGTTGGCATTCAGCTGTGGAAGCTAGCTGAGAGTGATGAGGACCGGGTGGAGGGCAGCTCATCATCAGATAATGAGTTGTAAGATAAAAGTTGGCACTGAGGTGTTAGAACTTTGCAGTAGGCAAAGTGTTGGTTTTGTGCCTTGGGTCTTGTCACTGCCGCTTTCCTGTTGGACTTGTGTCCTGGATCTGCAGGTTGCTGTTTTACTTTGTGTTACCGACCAGCTTGGATTCTCGTAAGTGTGGATTTCCCCTCTCCTTGACTTCGGACTGCTTTTGACAATGACGCTGCCTTGTGGACTTTGGAACCTTCAACCGGGATTTCTTCGACTTTGGACTGCATCTGGATGATGGCTTCTCTTCACGGCTCTTTGTTTGTTTGTTTCCCTTGAACTGTGCAATTTTGGTGTGTTTTGAAAGAACTCTTGTTTAACCCGGGTTTTTTGCCAGTTTAATCCAGATTATTATCTGAGTTTGTTTTACAAGCTAGAAATTGCTACAATCTTTGAGTTTTGACCAGAGGCATTGAAGCAAGTGCCTCTGAGTCCTGTTTACTTTGCTTTAGTAAACTATTGTTTTGGACCTATTCTTGTGTCTGGCTCTTTAAGGCATCTGGGTTCCGACACACCCTATCTAAGGCCCTTTCCACACAGCTGAATAAAATCCCACATTATCTGCTTTGATATTCTGGTTTATATGTGGAAGGGCCCCAAGAGCTGAAAATCAATGTGATTCCCAACTAGAGCAAACCACGGAAATGAATAAGATGCATTAGTCACTATAATGCAACCCTGTATCCAAAGGACCTGTATCCATGTTTTTATTTACCCACATCCAATGAAATATGTCCTCTGTAGACTTTTTCTGTATCCTTCAGTGCAGCTAAACCCTATGGTTTCCTTTGGTTAGAAATCCTTCATTTCAATACAGTTTGCTGTTATCTGCAGTTTCACATATCCACACCAAGTCTGAGAATGCATACTTTGTGGATGCGGGGTTGTACTGTAGTTAAATAAGCCACACTGATATCAAATGATCTACTTAAAGTGAGAATGACGCTGGATTTAGTCATAAGATTCCATTTCACAAACCTAAAGATCTAAGAAAAACTCTCCAAAAGAATTGTCCTGATTCTTGGCAACCGCTGAAGTACAAAAAAGAGATGCTAAAATAGACAAACAAAAAATGTCATTCCATTGTCTCTAAGAGACAAAGAAAACCAAACAAGAAGCAGAATGGTCTGATTATGGCTCAAAACCACTTTAGTCCTGATGACATTCAGCCTGTTCAACCAGTGGGGGAATAGCAAGTCAAGACTTACATAAATTGTACTGTGTTTACAGGTTTGTTTTAGTTGGGACTAAAACCTGGATGTAGAACTCTTTTTCCCCAGGTGATCCATACATTAAAATAAAATTGAATTATGTGGGCAGTAAAGATGAACAGGCATTCCTAAGATATATAGTGATACAGATGTCAGAGTTCTGGGCATGTCAGATTTTTGTGTGTGATGACGAATTAAAAAAAAGGGTTCGGCCCACTGTCCCAACACAAAACAGGTAAGTAGTCTCCTCATAAGCTTCCACGCTTATCTTGGCATTGTACTTCAGTCAGCATTGGGCAAACATCTCAAAGACAGAAAGAAAGTAGCTGTTTCATGGAGATCCTCTACTATGTCACCACAAGATGTGAGTTCAAGATACCTGTGCTGGTATGGCTGTACCAAAAGCTCCAACTTACTTTTCTTTGAGTGTTTGCATGTATTCCAAAGTTCCATGCATTTTGCAATAAGGTGGCTTCCCTTGGTTTGCAATTATAGGGCCAATGACATATCAATCATTGTTAAGTTTTGGTTCCACCCCTTTCCCCAGGGCTCTGGGAGGAGAGGGAGCCATTTTAGGTCAGTCTTGCATTGGAAAGCTTAGCTACAGGACGTGGATTAGCTCCACCTGTAGAGAAGCTTCGTTTCTCACAGCATCCGGGGAGAAACAGTTCCAAAGGACTCCAGGTGGAGAATCTACAAAGCCTTGACTGGTAGGTCTACTTGGGACCCAAGAAGCAGGTTGGAGCCGGGAGTAGAGCCACACCAGCAAAGTTTAGAAAGTAGATTGCCCAAGGAGGGGTTAAAAGGGGGTTTCCTCTTAAAGAAAAGAAACAGTTCATGAAGCCAGTTGCCTGTCCCTTGTGGACAAGATTAAGAAAGCCACCAGTTGATTCAAAGCTTTGAAGCATTTGTTTAATTTGTTGAAGATCTAAGAAGCATTTGATTGTTTGTTGAAGACTTAAGCAATAATAAAGGACTTTGTTAAACCTTTCAAGCTTCTAAAGACTCTGTATAGGAAAATCCTTAGGACCTCTCACTTGAGGCACCCTGGCTTCCCGCTGGGCACAAAGAGCACGTTCTGTTCAAAAGCCAATTGCTATAGACCCAGCACATGACAGCACAATACCCTTTCCCAGTGTGAGGACTTCCAGATGGTTTGAACTACAATACCAGCATGCAGGTTGGTGGCAGTGCACACCAGGGGCCCCAAACATCTGGATGATACAAGTTTGAAGAAGGCTTGATCCTTCTGCAAATAACATTTTACCTGGGAATATTGTTAGCTTGTGCTTACAAGTCAACTCTGACTTATGAAGACCCTGCCATACGATTTTCTTGACAGGATTTATCAGGAAGAGGTTTGCCACTGGATTGTCCTGAAGATGAGGGTCACTCAGTGGGCTTCTCTTATTATTCGAAATCTTATAAAGATGAATCTGGTATTTTAGATGTTTGTGTCAATTTGTCAACAATCTTGCTTTCCCAATGTGTTCAACCCAGATAGATACCAGATGGATCTTTTGCACAAACAGCAATAATTTGTGTCCCTTAAGACATCACTATTATATTTCCAAAATGATGATAAAACTTAACATTCACCTCCTCCTCTTATATTGGGGTGGGCTAAATGTGCCCCACCATCATTTATAATTAGCTATTAGAGAACTGTTGGGCGTTATATTCAAACAACATCTGGAGAGTTAAACTTTGTCCATCCTTAGTCATCAACATTGTCAAGACATGAACAGCATTATTGAGTGGAGGGTTCAGATCTCTGATCAGGCATGGATATTAATTGGGTGACCTTAGACAAGCCACACTCTCAGCCTTAGAACAGGTCAATGGCAATTTCTTCTCTGAAGAAATCTTGTTGAGCAAACTCTATGATAGGGTTACCATAAGTCAGAGTCAAGAACATAAAATAAGAGAAATAAATAAATAAATCTTCCAGATAGGTGAAACTATTAAAACATCAAGACTACAGTCTGCATGGACAGAGAAGATGACTTCTGTCTGTGTCTGGTAGAATTAGTTATTTCTGCAATGAATAGAGCAAGCAACATCTAACAATTATTTTGAACTTCCAACTTGAAAGGTGGACACTGTGTTTGCTTTGCCAGCTTTGGCAGCACAAAATCATCAAAATAACTCTGAAAGGAAAGATTAAGGCAACAGCCGCGAAAGGAAAATATTCTTAAGGGCAACTTACAAAAAAAGGTTGTGTGTATCTGAAGTCTCCAAAGAACAGGAGCTGAGAATTTAATTATTTGGTGCTTGCTTGCAACCACCATAGATTTGCTATAACATGACCTAAGTCACTATAATGAGTTCATGTTCAGGGATAGCTGTGCGGGCCATGCAGCAAAAGACAGCAAAATCTAAAATCCACAAAAGAGTGGTAGTTTATTGGCCAACCGAAATGGAAGGACTGAAGATCGACAGGTCAGAGGTTCTATTCCGGGGGGAGCGTGGATGAACTCTCTCTGTCAGCTCCAGCTCCACTTGTGGGGACATGAGAGAAACTTCCCACAAGGATGGTAAACATCAAAACATCCAGGTATCCCCGGGCAACGTCCTTGCAGACAGCCAATTCTCTCACACCAGAAGCAACTTGCAGTTTCTCAAGTTACTCCTGACATGAAAAAAAGTCACAAATCATAGAATCATAGAGTTGGAAGAGACCTCATGGGCCATCCAGTCCAACCCCCTGCCAAGAAGCAGGAATATTGCATTCAAATCACCCCTGACAGATGGCCATCCAGCCTCTGTTTAAAAGCTCCCAAAGAAGGAGCCTCCACCACACTCCGGGGCAGAGAGTTCCACTGCTGAACGGCTCTCACAGTCAGGAAGTTCTTCCTCATGTTCAGATGAAATCTCCTCTCTTGTAGTTTGAAGCCATTGTTCCGCGTCCTAGTCTCCAAGGAAGCAGAAAACAAGCTTGCTCCCTCCTCCCTGTGGCTTCCTCTCACATATTCATACATGGCTATCATATCTCCTCTCAGCCTTCTCTTCTTCAGTCTAAACATGCCCAGCTCCTTAAGCCGCTCCTCATAGGGCTTGTTCTCCAGACCCTTGATCATTTTAGTCGCCCTCCTCTGGGCACATTCTAGCTTGTCAATATCTCTCCTGAACTGTAGTGCCCAGAATTGGACACAATATTCCAGGTGTGGTCTAACCAAAGCAGAATAGAGGGGTAGCATTATATGCTTTCTCTTTCATGATGCAAAAGATGCTTTAAAATCATACAAGACAACAAAAGTAAGGATAGTAGAGTCACACATAATGTGTTATTTGTGTTGCAATTTAGTCGTCTAGGTAGATATCAAGGAATGCAAAGGCTGCTGTACTCCCTTTCTTGGCATATAATACACCTTTCAAAAAGGCTGTACATAAACAAGAGAAGATGGTCCATTTCATTCAAGCAGATCTCAAATGTTGTCCAGGGCAGGCCGGCTGTGTCAAATCTTCATCCTTGCTTCAATCTGTAGAACATCTAATCACTAATTCTTGTAATGCAATTTCTCATATGCATGTAAGTCTATTGATTTTGAAGTTCCAAGCTATGTCTCTCTGGTTGGTCTAAAATCAGATTCTAACTGGGTGATTCCAGTAAAAATAGAATTGAGTCATGTATCTATCTATGGCTTATCTGTGTATATAGATGAAAGGTTTCGGGAGGGGGGGATTTTCTAGACATTCAATGTCAGGAAGACTGGAGTTGCCATCTGCTGGAATGTGCAAAGAACGGCAACTGACACATTCTTGAAAAGCCAGTGTGGGAAGATACGTGCTTAATGCATTGTCAAAGCTTACCAAACCTTTAGAGAGAAATAATCACTGTTTGCCAGTGATTTCTTTGACAGAACACCTGCATGCACTCCAGCTCTTTATCCATTATCTTTTGCAAGAGCAATCTCCTCTCCTCTTGGGCATATCACGTCTAAGTTTTTCCCCACCCAGGTTTAGATGGGTGGTATAAAACCAGCTTGCTTTTAAGGCAGTGGTTCTCAACTTTCCTAATCCCGCAACCCCTTAATACAGTTCCTCATGTTGTGGTGACCCCCAACCATAACATTATTTTTGTTGCTACTTCATAACTGTAATTTTGCTATTCACATCTCAACAAAATCACATCTCAACAAAAAATTGCTCTAGACACTGTCAAGCTATTATATGCCAATCAAGGTGGTCAGTTGAAACATTCACACCTAGCTCCAGCAGACAAGAGTCCTTTGTCTCACTCTGGTCATTCCACATTTTTCCTAGTTCCAACAGACCTCACTACCTCTGAGGATGCTTGCCATAGATGCAGGCGAAACGTCAGGAGAGAATGCCCTTAGAACATGGCAATATAGCCCCCAAAAACCTACAACAACCCAACATCTTTAAACTCCACGAGGAAAAGTTATATACAAATGTGAAGACACTGTGGAGAAAGGACAACTATCATTATAGTCCAGACATGGATTTTGTTCATTGCAAAAAATTTCATTTTCTATGGGTGGGCTCTATGGCAGACCTCACTACCTCTGAGGATGCTTGCCATAGATGCAGGCGAAACGTCAGGAGAGAATGCCTCTAGAACATGGTCATATAGCCCCAAAAAACCTACAACAACCCAATTTTACTATTATTACAAATTTTCATGTAAATATCTGATATGAAGGATGTATTTTCATTCACTGGCCCAAATTTGGCACAAATACCAGATATGCCCAAATTTGATTACTGGTGTTTGATTTTGTCATTTGGGAGTTGTAGTTACTGGGATTTATAGTTAACCTAAAATCACATAGCACTCTGAACTCCCTCAATAATGGAATTGAATGAAACTTGGCACACAGAACTCCCACGACCAACAGAAAACACCAGAAGTTTTTGGTGGGGATTGACCTTGAGTTTTGGAGTTGTAGTTCACCTACATCCAGAGAGCACTGCGGACTCAAACAATGATAGATCTGGACCAAACTTGGCACGAATACTCAATATGCCCAAACGGGAACACTGGTGGAGTTTAGGGAAAATAGACTTGACATTTGGGAGTTGTAGCTGCTGGGATTTATAGTTCACCTACAATCAAAGAGCATTCTGAACCCCACCAATGATAGAATTGGACCAAACTTCCCCCATAGAACCCCTATGATCAACAGAAAATAATGTGTTTTCTGATGGTCTTTGGCAACCCCCCTCCTCGTGACCCCCCCCCCCCCCCCCAGGTGTTGCGACCTCCAGGTTGAGAAATACTGTTATAAGGCCTTCTCTGTTTGCAATTCAAACTCAGCTTACTATATTTGGAGTTTATTTTCATTCTTTTGAAAACATTTGCTTTTCTGGCTATAGCTTCTGCCTTTTGATTATAATGTATGTTCTTTTTTTAACTACCTTTGGTCTATAGGAACTTATATGTTTGTATTGTCGAAGGCTTTCATGGCTGGAATCACTGGGTTGTTGTAGGTTTTTTGGGGCTATATGGCCATGTTCTAGAGCAGTGGTTCTCAACCTGGGGTCCCCAGATGTTTTTGGCCTACAACTCCCAGAAATCCCAGTTAGTTTACCAGCTGTTAGGATTTCTGGGAGTTGTAGGCCAAAAACATCTGGGGACCCCAGGTTGAGAACCACTGTTCTAGAGGCATTCTCTCCTGTCATTTCGCCTGCATCTATGGCAAGCATCCTCAGAGGTTGTTTGTTGTAGGATAAGCTGATTGTTTTAATAGAACAGGAAGGGCAACAAACAGACAATTTGAATTTCACTGTACTTCACTTCCTTGTGCCAGATACTGTAAAAGAAACACAGTAACTGAAACATCCGCAACACAATAGAGAACAAATGTTACATGCAAAAAGGTCTCAAGGTCAGTGTCTAGCTCAGTGGTTCTCAACCTTCCTAATGCCGCGACTCCTTAATACAGTTCCTCATGTTGTGGTGACCCCCAAGCATAAAATTGTTTTCATTGCTACTTCATAACTGTAATTTTGCTACTGCTATTGGACAGCAATGGTTCCCAAAGTGACCCAATTAAGGTGGAATCAGGTGTCAAACAGGGATGTGTTATTGTCCCAACCTTATTCATTGCTATGGCAAGCAATTTAACCTCATGAAGTAAACATAGTAAAAATTAAAAGAAAAGTGCCATACATGGAAAATCTACTTACTGTATTTCATACTGAAAGCACAGATTTATGTTAGAAACTTATATATATATATATATATATATATATATATATATATATATATATATGATAAATTCTATACATTCAACCATATCTAAGAAACTAGAGATGATGTGCTCCATTTAATGCAATTTTCTGAATCAACACACCAAATAATTCCAGGAATAAGCCTAAAAACCAAGACACCAAAAAAACCTTATTGAGCCATCCATTCATCCACCCATCTATCTATCTATCACCCACCAGTGCAATACATTAGTAAATAACAATGGCAAATACTAATAAGAAGTAGCCTCTTGCTTCGTGGCATGGGGCGTCCAATGAATTTTGGTAGTCTTTCAAGCACTGAACTAGCCCAAGGAGATACTTCTGTAGTCAAGCTGCCCATCTTGGTTGTCAGGGCATTTAGATCAAAGTTATATGCAACACAAAAATAAACCTGTCAAAGGTGAAGTTCAGAGTCAAGTCATGTCCGACTCTGGGACGGGAGGGGGGGGGGGTGCTCATCTCCATTTCTAAGCTGAAGAGCCAGCATTGTCCATAGACACCTCCAAAGTTGTGTGGCTGGCATGACTGCATGGAACAGAAAGACCAGGGTACAGTCCTACCATGGCAACCCTAAAACGGTATTAACATGGTTGAAGTTGCAGAAATTGAAACCCATAAAATCCAAGCTCTCAAGGCTCTGGTCATTGAGGGAAATTTCTCAGGATTAAATTGTGCTGCATTTAATTTCTCTAAAATAACTCAAGTTACTTTTCTGTAAAATATGGCTACTTTGGCCTCCATTATGCAAGTTCTTATTAAAAACAAACTGCAAATATCCACTCATCCTTGATTTGCAATTTTGGTCTTCAAACCTTGCAGAAGATTCCCCACTTACAAGTTCTCCATTTCTTACATTTTAGTAAAATGACTGATGGGAAGAACCATTAAACAGGCAGACAAACTTGAGTAGTATGTGATTATGACAAAGAGGCAGTATCGCTTAGCAGAGAAACGTTGGTATTTTTAGCCTAAAGGTACCATATCCTCACAAAACTAGGTAAATGAGTAACATTAGAGTATAAGGGATGGAAAGAAGACCGCCACATAATTAGGCATGATTTCCCAGAGTATTTAACTCATGAAAATATTCACATAGAGCGGTGCTGCTATGTAGCATTGCCTAATTCACTCCCTTATTCCAGTAATCTTTTTAAAAAGAAGGCTACTACAAAGGCCTTTAATTCAATTCTTAACAGTACATTACACAAGGAGGAAATAAAACAGGAAATGGTTTATATATCTGCACTGAGTGGAAACAACAAGCATTAATGTTCCTTTGCTTGTGATGGAGTGAATTGTGTAACAAACAAGGCGGAAATTGGCCTGAAACGCAGGGTCAGCTCCCTGAATGAGCCTGTTACAGCCCTATACTTCTCCCCCAAGAGTCCTGAACATGTGTTACATTTCAGCAATTTTGGAATATGCAATAAGCAGCTATATGAAATTTGGGCTTTATGTCTGAAATCTGTTCAGCCTCATTTTTCTGTGGTTTCGTCTGATTGATTTATGACACCAATCAAACCCAACCACAGGACTGCAGTGTGCAGCTTGCATCTCTCTAGTTCTCATGCAGCCACATACCAACTTTTGAGAGAATGTCAGCTAATCAAGGTCATCAGTTGAAACATTCACACCTAGCTCCAGCAGGTGTGAATCAGTTGAAACATTCACACCTTTGCCCCACCCTGGTCATTCCACAGATATATAAACCCCTTTTCCTAGTTCCAACAGACCTCACTACCTCTGAGGATGCTTGCCATAGATGCAGGCGAAATGTCAGGAGAGAATGCCTCTAGACCATGGCCATATAGCCCGAAAAAACCTACAACAACCCAGTGATTCTGGCCATGAAAGCCTTCGACAATACATTCAACTGTTGAGAGTTTATACTACTGTCACAATAAATCAGAACTTATGTTTGTTCATGAGAGGTTGATAAACAGGAAGAAAGATAACTAACTTAAACCAAGGCAAAGGAGGATCATGTGAACTAGAATACACACTGATGCTTCTGAGCTTGGATTTATGCTAAAAGAGTTTGGGAGCACATTCATTTTTTCTTCTGACTTGTACCCCTTTTGTTGCTTTCCAGCCTAGAATGAACTTCCTGCATAGCATCTCAGGAGCTGATCTGAAAATAGTTGTATTATTTTCTTGTTTTGCACACATCTTTTGAAATAACACCTTTAAATTATTGTTGAAGGCTTTCATTGCCAGAATCACTGGGTTATTGTAGGTTTTTTCGGGCTATATGGCCATGGTCTAGAGGCATTTTCTCTAGAACAAAATCTGGCTACCAGTATTAAAAAAAACTCTAAAATCAAAACAGCAAAACAGCAAACATCTAATCATCTCTCAACAAAATATTGCTCCAGACACTTCCAGGCTATCAAATACTAATCAAGGTGGTCAGTTGAAACATTCACACCTAGTTCCAGCAGACAAGAGTCCTTTGTCCCACCCTGGTCTTTCCATAGATATATAAACCCATTTTCCTAGTTCCGACAGACCTCACTACCTCTGAGGATGCTTGCCATAGATGCAGGCGAAACGTCAGGAGAGAATGCCTCTAGACCATGGCCATATAGCCCAAAAAAACCTATAACAACCCAACATCTTTAAACTCCACTAGAAAAAGTTATATACAAATGTGAAGATGCTGTGGAGAAAGGACAATTATCATTATAGTCCAGACATGGATTTTGTTCATTGCAAAAATGTTCATTTCTACGGTAGGATGTCCTCTCTCAGGTTTTAGATGCTCCACCATCTGGTATTGTCAAATCTCTCTCAGATTTCTGACATTCCTTCTTCCATCCATCTTTGCAATATGACTTGTGAATTTTGGCTGAACCTCGATCCATTTCTGTTGGCCAAATTCCAGGAAACCCGTGGATAGGTTTTCACGTGCCTCCCAAAAATGAGCAGGTTGCCAAAAAGCCATTTCTGGTTCACAGCCGAAAGATCCAGCCCATTAGTGGGAATGGGAAACTTATGAGTCTCCTCTTTCCATTCCTGGGATTCTTTCCTTTCTTCCTTTCAAGGGAGCCTGGGTTTGACCAGTGGCGTTAAGGAAGCATCCTTCCTGGGACCCTTTCCTTAGGCACAGCTTGCATAAGACATGTAATTGGGTTCTTTTATTCTGATTAGCCCAACAGGCAGGGCTCACAAGGAAACCCCATGCAAGCAGCACGCAGCAGCATCTCTGCACCGCATGGTGCCGAATAGGGAAGGAGGAGCCATGATTGGTTGCCACATGGTCATGTAACAGATGAAAAACATGACAGCTGAGACTTTTCCATTATGGCCATCCGGCCAAGCTGAAAAAGCCAGATTGGCCGAAGGGAACCAACCACTCTGAATCCATGCACAAGCCATATATATTTCTGAGTATGGTGGTGGTGGTGGTGGAGAACTGTAGTAATACTAATAGCTTGGATTTTAGGTGTTGAATCCTGAGCAAGAACTTTAAAACAGGATGAAGACTGTATGAACACTGCAGAATTATACATAGGACTTTGACAACAAACTAGCCATGGTTCAATGTTTTTAATGAAATCTGTGATTTGAAATATTTACCTTTCTCCATCATAGAGCTCTGGTGCCACCACAAATCTCAAATCCCAGATTCCACAGAGTGATGCCAAGATAGTTTAAAGTGGTGTGAAGTTGCCATAACAAATTATGGATGGTATCAAACAGATTATGAAATATCCAGACCTACGAATTGAGATTGAGCTTACAGAAAGAGAAAACAAATTTGGCTCATGCAATGAAACATGCTCTGGGAGTAATTCCAAATGGAGTGATGGAAAACAGAGATAAGATCACAGAGGTATGATTAGAAAAAGTGGCACTGCTTGAAAATGCCCATTTTGCCCAAGATACCTCACTGATTCTTAGATTTCAAGACAGAATCTGAACAAATAATGACCCCAAACTCCAGTTGGGAATACTTGGGAGACTCTGAAACCAATTATAATAGTAACAATACCAGTAAGATTTGCTTTTTGTTTAGGCCACAATTGTCATAGCAAGCCTTGAGCTTGCTTTGTGGGAAGCTGCAGGTGATATCAAGGGCATCTATGTGTATGAATGAGCATTTGGAACTTTTTCAAAAGAAATACTGTGAACTGAATGAGTTGAACCACTGCCTGGAGAGGATAACACATTGAAAGTGCTAATGAAACAACAGCTTGAAAGTTAATAATACAATAATTTGAAATTATGTTTGAGTGGAAAGAAAATAGTATTTTGTCCCCTTTTTTTGTGGGAAAGGGGGAACAGGCCAAATACCAGGCTATTCCTACTTGCTACCTCCTCATTTAATTGAAATTCTTCTTAAAACCACATATAGCAAGTGCCATAAACTGAATGTCAGCAGCACTGCAGATGTAAATAGCAGAGACATAACTTGTTTAACTTACTATTGAAGTCTCTGTTTCTCCCCCAGTTCTTTCTTTAAACGTTCCCTTTATAAGAAGCTTCATGCTTCGCTGCTCTTGGAAATTAAAGGCGACAGAGTAAAGATCAAAGTTTGTCCATTGCCAGCCACTAAGGAAAATTAAAATCACCACTCAAATTCCATCTTTATAGCCCACTGATGGGCACAACTTAGAAAATATGACCGGCGGGGAGCCTACTGTTGATGTTTCTTATAATCTGACCAGAATGCTCTAAATGTCTGAAAAAGACTGATCCTTAAGAAGAACTAAGAATACAGAGTTGTTTAAATAAATTAACCACACTAATTTTGAAAGGAACACTCATATGAAATACCTCGTTTCAGAATGACTAGCCAAAAAAAGTTGGTCGCAGACCATTCTTGTAGCAAACTATCTAAAAAGTGAAGATGGGCCTCATAAGGAACCAGAATCTTTATTCCAAGAAGAGAAAATGAGAAGAGAGATTCAGAAACAAAGGACTTTTTTGGGAACAACTTCAGAGATAAGTGAATCAGCTAATACTTTCCAGCCAAGAATTCCTCAGTATGTGGACAATCTCCAAAACAGTGAAAGATGTCTTCTTTGATTATACACCAGGACAAAATTCTAGAAAATACAGGGAATATAACCGGATTTTATTTTATATCTTCCATACCAGTACTCAAACAACTCAACACACCTCATTTCTAATGAAATTTGGTAAGGTGTAGAAACACATATGTGGTGGTAGGAATCTTTTAAAGCAAGACTAAAATGGTCTTGGGTCTTTGGGAAAGCGTTGAATGAAAGATTTACCAAGATCTGATACCAGTTTGAAGAAGACCTCAGAAAGGATTAGACCTCAAAACACAAGAGATGTAAAACTTCATTAATTTAGTTCTTGAAGGAAGAAGGAAAAGAAGGATCTTGTCCTGCTGTAAGAAAGTGCTTGAAATGTGTGCACTTAAAGGAGATTATTTCCCATTTGAGATATTTTCATACAACCCAGAATTTCACCATTTCCCGTCACCACCAACCCCCCCCCCCCCAAACAAACCAAGAAACAAACAAACCAATAATCCTCATTTGCTTTCGTGTGCTTTTCTTAGGTTGAAAAATGCGGTATAGAAATAAAGCAAATAAATAAATAAATAAATAAATAAATAAATAAATAAATAAGTCCTATGAGGAGCGGCTTAAGGAGCTGGGTATGTTTAGCCTGAAGAAGAGAAGGCTGAAAGGAGATATGATAGTCATGTATAAATATGTGAGAGGAAGCCACAGGGAGGAGGGAGCAAGCTTGTTTTCTGCTTCCTTGGAACCTAGGATGCAATGGAACAATGGCTTCAAACTACAAGAAAGGCGATTCCATCTGAACATGATTCTATAATTCTATGATGCTCAGGAAATCCTTTTCTACAATGTTGAATGAATGTATTCAAATATTCTTTTCACCTTCACCAAACAGATAGAAGTGTAGTTAATGAGTGAAGACATCATGATGGCACTCACATCATGATGGCACTCACCATTAAATTTCCCTTTGTTCTTCACATTTCAAGCATTGCAATAAGTGAAAACTGAAATACAGTTTAGGTATCTAAAAAAAGGAACACAGTTACTTAGAGAAGGTGAAAAGCAATGATGTTTGGCAAGCCTCAGTAGACTGAAGTCTCAGTTTGTATTGGTAGATGAAGAGGAGAAGGGAACTTGATTTTTCTATATGAGTTTGGATACCAATTTTTCTATATAAATTTGGATACCAACGTCTACCATTCTCAGTTGGCTCCAGAGTTTGAAGCAAAAAGGTGTTATAAGTTTGCTTTATTTGTGAAATACTGATGCAATTTAAAAAAATCAGGAACAACAGGAGAGGAATGGAGAGTAAGAGATGATAGATGCATACAATGGAGCTCACTGTGCATTTGGAGCAAGCTGGGGAATGGGTACCAAAGTTGTGTGACTCATGAGACTTTTCATTGTACATGGTCTTGCAGTTTTAACAGTACTAAAATATCACAAAGACCAATCCCCTACTGAGGGAATGGGATGCTGCTGACATTTCAACCCTCTTTGATATTCTACAGTATCATGTTGCTATACACTCATGAAGTTTTATGCTCATTTTCTTTTCATAATCATTTGATTCTACTGCTTGTTTATGTGTAATTTTACAGTAGTACTTCATCTTCCTTACTGGATACTGCTGTGTCTGTTTTAATGAAATAAAGCTTATATTCTCCCTTTTTAAACTGCAAAGTTGCCAAATTGAGTCAAAGCATTGCTCCATTGGTTTGTGTCATCTTTGTTGACTGCACCAGCTCCTCAAAACTTTAGCGAACGAGTTCCCTACCACTGACACCTAAAATCCTTTTAGGAGACACTATGCTTTGGATCAGGCACTTTGTACATGTAAGGCAGATACTTTAGTGCAGTGATTCCCAACCTGTTGTCTGTGGACCACCAGTGGTCTGCAAGAACTAAAATATAGTCCATGGCCTCACCATTACTAGACCGTTGTAACAAGAGCGACTGATCTCATGAAAACCTTTTATAGTGCCAAGGCTTATTAAGTATGGTTTTCTGAGGGCGAGCAGATGGCGACTACTGGATGGCATATGTTCTGTATCAGAAACTAGAGCTGATGTGGTCTATTCAATGCAATTTTCTGAATCAGCACCCCGAATAACCAAACTAAATCTAAAGTTAACCAAAAACCAGGCATGTAGCGGGGGGGGGGGGGGTTGGGGGGCTTCACCTCCCCTGAAAATCTCATGATGGACCGCAAGAAGGCCTTACTGGTGCATTATTTAAACTGTTATGTTTATTCATATCAATATATCCCATATGCATGGGGGTATTGGGGTAACAATACAAAAGGTTTGCTAGGGTAGACCCTCTTTCACTCAGACTCAGCCCCCCCCCCCCGAATTAAACTCAGCCCCCCCCCCCCCCCCCCCAATCAAAATCCTGGCTACGGTCCTGCCAAAAACTGATCTGTAAACCTTTGGGTACTAATGTTGGAGAGTGGTTTATGGTCAAGTGGTCCCTGGTCAAAGTGGTCCCTTGTCACAAAAAGTTTGGGAACTATTGCTTTAGGGTAATATTGTTTAGAAGAGAAGCTAACCTGAGTATAAGAAGAAGAAAAAAGCATGTATAAAAAAGAGAAATTGTGAACATGCATTTTCTAATAGTGACTGCTCAATAGCTGCCTGGTTATGGAGACAATTGTGTTGGGCCCTAAAGAAAGCTGACTCAGGTTACTGTATTCAGTGCCACTTGTATCTTTGTTTGGAATTGAACTAGGGAAGGAAGGAAGGAAGGAAGGAAGGAAGGAAGGAAGGAAGGAAGGAAAGGAAGGAAAGGAAGGAAGGAAGGAAGGAAGGAAGGAAGGAAGGAAGGAAGGGGTAGGAGAAAGAATACAAAACAGAATCATGTGCTTCCTTTAAATGTATCAGGTGTACAGAAGACATATTTTCATGAGATACTGGTAGTTACTCAGCTCAAATGTATTTGTTCATTTACTTATGAAAATGTCCAAAGGAGCTCAAGGTAATATACACAGTATTCTATCTTAATCCTCTGAAAAAACTCAGTAGATTAAGTTGAGCGACTGCAATTGGTCTAGGGTCAACCATTACTCTTTGTGGCTGAGGAGGAATTCAATCTGGATATCCCCATCAGTAATCTGAAACAACAAATGATACATGCCGGACCTGAACAAACAACACCAATCCCTTCCTATATACAAACCACATCTGACAAAATTTCCTCTCATACACAGACTTTGAAGGCAGAAGATGTTTGTTCTCGTTTGCAGACAGTTGTCCTAGAGACAGGAGAAACAAGTATATACACAGTGAAACAAAGAGTAAAAAGGATATTTCACACAATAGGATAGGTCCAAGGGCTGGAAAAGAAATCTATTTCCAGGTTTCTTAACAGTGGTGAATTTCCATCAGGAACAATAAAAGATAGGTGAGAATTTGGTGCAATTTTCTAATTCTATTCAATATATTGAAGATTGGTAAAAGAAGTATTATTCAGAGAGAAAATACATGTGTGTGTGGAGCGGGGGGGGGGAGCAAATCTCCTACTTTCGACAGAGAAAATAGGTTTATTGCACAAAAATAGTGTTTTCTGAATAAATAACTATTTTAAATAGAAGAAAATCAATATTTTGATCAAATAATCACTGAATAATATTTTGAAGACATACAGGGAGACTACAGTAGAAGAATACTTTTGTCCTTATATACAAGTTACACTTACTAATTCAACAAATTATCAATAGGTCTCCCCTCATTACTTAAATTGAAATTAGCCATCTTAATTAGCATGGATTTAGTAATCCTGCTTTAAATATATGTGGCCTGAATCCTATTGTTTCACCTAGAGAAGATTCACTGAATCGTTAGGATTTATCTGTGTGTTGACTCATCACTGAAGAATGGATGAAAAGGGGTCTACTTTAGTCAGGACTAATCAATAGGATTCAACTATATATCTTTACCTCTCAACTGCCTTGAATAAAAGCTGGTTGAAACTTGTTAATTTATACAAGTTGCCTCAGGGTAGTTTATAAACCTTTGGTAATAATACGGAAGCATAAGATGTGTGCAATGAAGACAGCTCAAACTGAGAAAAAGAAGGAAGCCACCTCCAGAATAATTAGATGACAAGTGTGTTTTATAGCAATAAAAGGTACAGTTTCTCAATTAGTCAGTTTAATCAAAAGTTCTGGAGTTAAGAGAGAGTAGATGATCGTTCTCAGCACTGACTTTACAAAATCGTGTGAGCCATCTGGACAACTATATTCTTTACCTGCAGACACTTCCAATATGGCGCACCACATTCAGTGCTAGAATATGGTAAACAAAGGATGAAATATTTTCATCTTTTTAAGAGGATAATGTGTAATTGTAGCATGAGAAGGTAAAAGAACTTCTTGCTGAGGGTCTCCAGCTCATGGTCTGAAGGAAGAAAGGTGAGGAACTCAGAATAATGGCCCCATCTACACTGCCATATAATCCATTTTCTGAATCCAGATTATCTGCTTTGAATTAGATTATATGGCAGTGTAGACTCATATAGTTAAATTCAAAACAGATAATCTGGATGCAGAAACTGGAATATATGGCAGTGTAGATCTGTCCATTGACTCAAATCTGGCTAAATGGGCTTGGCCTCATGTAAGCCACACCAAGTGCCTTGGGGAGATGGTAGCGGGGTAAAAATAAAGTGTTGTTGTTGTTGTTGTTAATTATTATTATTATTATTATTATTATTATTATTATTATTATATGAGAGAATAGAACTTAGCACACAAGCTTCCTTATAGAAATGGCCAGGATGGGATGGATAAAACACTGTCTTCCCTATAAAGTAGAGGTATCAAACTTATTTTCATCGAAGGCCACACCAGCCTTATGGTTGCCTTCAAAGGGACATTGAATCAATGGACAGGGAATCTGTGCACACAGAAGGCATACTATACTATACTATACTATACTATACTATACTATAATTTCTTTACATTGCAGTCAGTGTTCTTAAGTTTTTACTCTGTTTGGGTCTCTGGATGTTATTGAACAACAACCCTCATCACTTTTGCTCATCCACCATGTGGACTGGGGATAATGGGAATTGCAACCCAACAGCACTTGTGGCTCTGAGGTTGGCTAAAGGTTAAAGGACATTTTAAAGCCAGTGATCATACCCACAAACCTTGTATCAATTATCATAATAATCATCATCGTAATCATGACACAATATGAGGACTGAAAGATCAAACTGCAAAGACACTGGCACAAACCAGTAAATGTGGTCCCAGTGGTGATCGGCACAATGGGTGCAGTGCCTAAAGACCTTGGCCTGCCCTTAAACACAATCAGTGCTAACAAGATTACCATCTGCCGAAAGCCACTTTACTGGGATCTGCACTCATTATTCGCCGATACATCACACAGTACTAGACACTTGGGAAGTGTCCGACGTGTGATCCAATACAACAGCCAGTAGAGTGATCTTGTCTGCTGTGGACTCATCCTGTTGTGTTTCAAATAATAATAATGGTTTCTTATTTATATTCATATCTACATTCAAAACCCACTATCCTGACCAAACAGAACAAATGACAGCCTTCCAGCTTTTACTGTATCACAACTCCCATCAACTTTAGTCATGATGTCTAATGCTGAAGAATGCTGGAGTTGTAGTGCAGCATCTGGAGCACCAGATAAAATGACACAGAGGGCTGGATTTGGCCCACAGGGCTTCAGTTTTCACATGTGCTATAAAGCATCCAAGCTGGGTCTGCTCATCAGTCTAAGCCAGGATTTCTCAAACTGTGCTCCTCCAGATGTTTTGGACTTTAGCTCCCACAATTCCTGGGAGCTGAAGTCCAAAACACCTGGAGGAGCACAGTTTGAGAACACTGGTCTATGCAATTTGGAGACATGCTTCTCTTGGCCACTGTCACTTCATGTCTACCATCAGCATAAAGCAGTGGGACAGAAAAACCTAACCAGGACAATACAATATCTTAGCAGTATCTGTTGTATTTATAGTCTAGCTCTGCCTGGCATAAAACAGATATGGAATAATCTTTGTGGGTGAATAAGTCCTACATACAACCTTGTCACATGGCCATTGAAATTGCCCCATGTTGTCTTGTGTCATTGAGGGCAAAGGGATCCCTGCGCCCCATGCCCTGCATCAGCCCACTGCAGATTTCATTGATGCCATGGGAGGAAGCATCAATCGCGTAGCTTCCTCTCAATACTTCCTATGGCAACATGGGAAACCTTCCATGTTGTCTTGGCGGCGGTATGTGCTGGCTCCACCCTACTTCACCCATGAATGGTGTTGTTTGATGAGAGCTCTTGGGCTCCATTGTTTAAATATAGTGGAGCCGGTGGCATGCTGCTGAAATGCTGCCCTTGTGATGGGGTCATAAGTCTAAAGAAGTGTTGCAATATACAACAACGTGAAAATGGGTGATGGTTCATAGAATTACAACAAAAATGTTGTAGTTCTATGCAAACATATATGGTTTCTTGGAGTATTTGAGAAAAGAGAGGACAATTGAGAGAGTTCCCATGAAATTCTTTATATTTTTCTGCTAAATTATGTGTTGTGTTTTCTGGGCTTTTGAGGAGGGGGGAAGCAGCTGAAAGAGAGTTCACTCAGAATTGGAAGACAGTGGTCGCTACATTAGCTGTTCTCTTGCTGGATTTTTGTCATCTTCACTGTCTCTTGTCCCTGTGAGGAAAAGATGCAGCTCCATATGACTTTTCATCCACTAAAACAGGTGAGGAAGTCCATATATTTATGAATGTGTGTGTGTTAAAGGCTAGACATTGGGCAGGGGGATATTGAAAACCATCTTTGCCTTGTCTTCCTTGCTATTTCAGCTTCTTGTGGCGACTTCCCCCTCAATTCAAACTACAATACTGGAGGGAAATGAAACGTGACTTCATATAATATGAAGTTTTGTCCTCAGTGGCAAGCTTCTTTATGTAAGGTGGATTTTAACCAGGGTGTCAGGTCCTTTATGTCCCATGAGAAGCAAGGAGGATTTGCATTTTGTCAAGGATATCTCTGTGTCTGAGGTACTTTACGTTTCTTCTTTTGTTCATCAATGGTGCTATGATGCTGAAAATCCAGGTCACTAAATACCCAGGTAGACAGGAAGATAAAATATTTTTTCTCAAAATCATAGGGAACAGGATTCTAAAATCTAGATCTCTCATGATCAAACCCTGAAGCCTATTTTAATGATAATTTATCAATCTCGATGTTCTATTTGTAATATGACCACATGTCACAGAATCATAGACTCTCTAATTCTATGAGAGTTGGAAGAGACCACAAGGGCCAACACCCTGCCATGAGGGAATCAAATCACTCCTGATAGATGACCATTCAGACTATGTTTAAAAAAACCCATCGACAAGGTCCCCCATGACATTCTGGCAAGGAAACTAGTTCAATGTGGGCTAGGCAAAACTACGGTGAGGTGGATCTGTAATTTGTTAAATGGACGAACCCAGAGGGTGCTCACTAATGCTTCCTCTTCATCCTGGAAAAAAGTGAGGAGTGGAGTGCCGCAGGGTTCCGTCCTGGGCCCAGTCCTGTTCAACATCTTTATTAATGACTTAGATGAAGGGCTAGAAGGCAGGATCATCAAGTTTGCAGATGACACCAAATTGGGAGGGATAGCCAATAGTCCAGAGGACAGGAACAGGATACAAAACGATCTTGACAGATTAGAGAGATGGGCCAAAACTAACAAAATGAAGTTCAACAGGGACAAATGCAAGATACTCCACTTAGGCAGAGAAAAACAAAATGCAAAGATACAGAATGGGGGACGCCTGGCTTGAGAGCAGTACGTGTGAAAAAGATTTTGGAGTCCTCGTGGACAACAAATTAAACATGAGCCAACAATGTGATGTGGCGGCTTTGGTTAGACCACACCTGGAATATTGTGTCCATTTCTGGGCACCACAATTCAAGAGAGATATTGACAAGCTGGAATGTGTCCAGAGGAGAGTGACCAAAATGATCAAGGGTCTGGAGAACAAGCCCTATGAGGAGCGGCTTAAGGAGCTGGGCATGTTTAGCCTGAAGAAGAGAAGGCTGAGAGGAGATATGATAGCCATGTATAAATATGTGAGAGGAAGCCACAGGGAGGAGGGAGCAAGCTTGTTTTTTGCTTCCCTGGAGACTTGGACGCGGAACAATGGCTTCAAACTACAAGAGAGGAGATTCCATCTGAACATGAGGAAGAACTTCCGCACTGTGAGAGCCTTTCAGCAGTGGAACTCTCTGCCCCGGAGTGTGGTGGAGGCTCCTTCTTTGGAAGCTTTTAAACAGAGGCTGGATGGCCATCTGTCAGGGGTGAATGCAATATTCCTGCTTCTTGGCAGAATGGGGTTGGACTGGATGGCCCATGAGGTCTCTTCCAACTCTTTGATTCTATGATTCTTTGATTCTAAGGGGACAACACTCTGAGCCAGCATATTCCACTGGCAAATACTGGTAGCTCTTGCCACCAGGAAACTCTTCCTGATGTTCATGAGGAATGTCTTTTCCTGTACTTTGAATCCATTGTTCTATGAAGGCACACCAACTTGTCTTCACTGCAAATATAGCTATCTACATCCTCTGGCAAGGCTGCAGACACTCACTTGCTGCCCATATCCAGTAGTCTTAAGTGTATGAGACTGAAACAGAACCCCCGAATGGGTTCCCCTTAAATCAACATTGATGTCACAAAAAATAGCAATGGTAAAAGTATTCTGAATGCAACCAATTTACCCAAATCTGTTAGCAACAACATGAAGTGTTTCCAATGGGCTCTGTAGAAAATTCTTCAGCTGTATTCGACAAAAAGAAAAACCAGCCTGTTTAGCAAGCTTTGCAGATGCTATTGTCTTATGAGTATAATGTTTGATTCTTATACACTTATCTTCCTGAGGTCACATAAAATTTTCTTAGGAGAAGAGGTGTAGAAAAAAAGTTTAAGAAGCCCAGAGTTAGATGAACCAAAAGTGTCATGTCCTATAATATACCTTATATTTTGTTTTGGTCAGTTGTTCCAACTAATGCCCCCCCTTCTTTCCAGTCACTTGAACATATCAATCATTTAAAAGTGATAAATAAATGGCATTTTGAGGCTTATTTGGAGGGGGGGGTATAACTCCTCATAATACTCACCCCCTCCCAGCCAAACCCATTTTCCTACTCCCAATAGACCTCACTATCTCTGAGGATGCTTGCCATAGATGCAGGCGAAACATCAGAAGAAAATGCCTCTAGAACATGGCCATATAGCCCGAAAAAACCTACAACAACCTAGTTTTCCTTCACTCTCATAGTTTCAAGTATTGCAGAGTGAGATACTGAAAACTATTCATAGCACTATCTGTTGGGTTCACATCCCCTTGGTCTCTTTTCTTGCCCCTTTCCTTTAGGTGTCTACACTGCATTTATAAATGGCAAGTTAAATTTTAAAGTACTGTGATACTAGAACTTTGGAAACTGAAGGTAGATAATTTTGATTTGATGATCCATGTCTTCATGGCGACTAAAATGATCAAGGGTCTGGAGAACAAGCCCTATGAGGAGCGGCTTAGGGAACTGGGCATGTTTAGCCTGAAGAAGAGAAGGCTGAGAGGAGATATGATAGCCATGTATAAATATGTGAGAGGAAGCCACAGGGAGGAGGGAGCAAGCTTGTTTTCTGCTTCCTTGGAGACTAGGACAAGGAACAATGGCTTCAAACTACAAGAGAGGAGATTCCATCTGAACATTAGGAAGAACTTCCTGACTGTGAGAGCCGTTCAGCAGTGGAACTCTCTGCCCCGGAGTGTGGTGGAGGCTCCTTCTTTGGAAGCTTTTAAGCAGAGGCTGGATGGCCATCTGTCAGGGGTGATTTGAATGCAATATTCCTGCTTCTTGGCAGGGGGTTGGACTGGATGGCCCATGAGGTCTCTTCCAACTCTTTGATTCTATGATTCTATGATTCATCTTACATCCCCTCCCAACCCAATGGCCAGAAACCCAGAGATCAACTAAGGTATCTTACAGACTATTTCACACACAGGCACACCACCACTATTTCTATTTTTGGCTTTCTCAAAAGAGAAGGCAAAATTACTGCATAGCTATTTGCAAAGGATCGTGACAACCTTTGGAAATGGCATGGTGATTATTCAGACGATCTACAGTGCCAAAAAGTCCTAAATGTCTATGGCTGCAATTCAGTCTGTACTCTTACTCATTACTGCCCAGTGTACCCATTAAGCCTTTGGCAATGCATTTTGTGGTGATTCCCTTTTGCCTCTCCTCCTGTACTTGTTTGTGGACATTGTCACCTCTGGGTAGATCCGGTGCCATAGGAATGCCTGCGCAGGGAATAAAAATGCTGGAGGGGAAGTAGGAGGAGGAGGATAAAAGGAGGAGGGAGAAGAGGAGGAGTCGTCCATATTACCTCCCCCAAATGCCCCCCCCCCAAAAAAAAGAGACATTAGCATTCTCCTAAAATATCTAGATATACATATTAACAGGCATAAGAAAGAATGGCTGAAAAGGTTGAGCTCTGGGAAACAAAAATAAAACATCCATGTTTGGAACTTGATAGTTAGCCAGAACGAGTCCCCTTTCTGCATCATTGGTCATATTTCCCACAGGTAGGGACTGTGAGAGGATTTTCCTGGAATGGAAATTCTCGCATATTTCACCGTCTTCCCTATTCACCATTGCATCTGAGCATATTCGCACAAGAACATGAGAAACTAAAGAATACCCTAACCCAAAAGAAGATCCAATGTTGTTGTCTTCAGTGGCACAACCCTAACGTTCTACAGAATAATTAAAATTTGCAAGACAGAGAATTTAAGGTTATTTCGCCAACAACTGCCTGCTCCAAAACCACTGGCCAGATGCAGACTTTCAGGCATGTTTTCGAAAATGGGCAAAAGATCAGAAAGCAGTTCCCTGGCAACAGAGCAGCACTTGTTCCCCAAGCCCATGAAGGAGGCAAAAAATGACTCTTAACAATGGCCTTTCCATAGCTAATGATGGCTGAAAATTAACAGGCAGGCATTCTTTGGTCCATTTAACCAAATAGCAGCACAGTCTTAGAAAGCTGAAGGTCTAATTCCTCTCACCGACACTGGCATTTGCACACACAGTCACAGTGCAAAATTAAACTACATGGTCGATCGATTCATAAATGCAGCGTTCTAAACACATGAATAACCTTTTGTATGCTGCAGCACATAGGACTCAGTATTATTTTTTAATGTCAAAAATACGTTAAACACTTCAAGCAGAAGAATAAGGAAGCCAAACAGTATTCAATCACACACCAACCCGGACATTGTCACAAAAGCCTCACTTTTGGCTGTGCAAGAGGAGGGGAGCACACAAACATGCACAACAGCAAAAAAACGAAAGCTTCGCTCTCCCAGTAATGCCAAAATGAGGAGTCAAACAGAGTGCATACATTGCACCTTTCTCAATCAAATGAACCGAGAAGTCAAAACAACATATCCAACACAGGGGTATAATCCAAAGGTCATCCTTGTAGATCTCCCTCCTGTACAAGTCCGCAAACTGGACAGGTCCGCCCATCCCAACCTGAATCCCTAGCTGCCTTAGAGACCTTGTCTATAGAAAAGATGGGGAAAGAAAAGAAAGGGGGTCGTAATTGTCATAAGGTCCTCCTTAGTATTGTCTTGCCGCTGTAGCTGTCGGTTTGCATGTGCATGTGTGTGTGTGTGTTTGAGCAAGAGCGAGAAGGGCTTAAAGTATTTTCCATTTCATCAGAGAACATATATTCCTTTACTGGTTCACTAAAATGTTGGTTTTTAATGCCCACCCCTTTTTCCATTTGCCCATGTCTGCGAAGCACGGCGCAGGCATACAATCATGAACAGCTTACGACACTCAGTGAGCGCTAGGTGCCTCTGCATGCTGTAGCTACATACTGCTCCGCTGGAAGGAAAGAAGGAAGGAAGGGATGCGTGCTGTCTCTGTCTCTCTCTCTCTGTTTCTCTCTCTGCTCTAAGCATCTTCTAACAAGCAAAGCGCACCAGGATTGGGAAATAAAGCCATCTTTAGCCGGTCCGGTCAGTGAATGAATTGTACGCTGTTGTCTCAGTGGAGTAGAAAGGTGCTTGCTGCTCGTCTCCAATGATGGACATTAAAGAGATGGTCAAATCCTGGGGAGCCGTTAAGTAAAGAGTTTTGGAAGGGGCTTCTTGCTTTCATTTTTTGGCCCCCCCTCCTCTCCGGCTCCCCACGTCACAGTATTAACTGCAGAGGAAAAAAGGACGGAGGGGGAGAGGGAGAAAGGAAGGAATGAAGATCAACCCTTATGCCCATACTTCTGAAACTTGAAGGTCCTGGGAGTCAGCTTAAAAATAAGGGAGGACCTATTTTTTTCTTATTTTTTTTCTTTTTTCTTATTTTTTTGAAAAAGAGCTAGCTGGACATGCCTCTCGCCCTTTGAGACGGAGCAAAGTGAGACATTGTGAGCCTGCCAGCCTCGCAGAAAAGCTGAAAGAGACAGAATTTGTAGCAACAGAGAGCTCTTTTTAAGCTCTGCATATAATTAAGTCCAAACACAAAGGAAGCTGCTGAATGGAGGTTGTCACTCTCTGGAAAAGGGTGGGTAAGACACTTTTTAATTTCATTCTTTCGTGAAGAGAGAGAGATTTTTTTAATTGTTTTGTTCTTTGCTGCAACATCTAAAATGGACAGAGTCCCTTGTACCTTCTGAATGTCTCTGAACTTTAATGCTGTACAGATTTCTGCATGTGGTTTTCTTTTTTTTCTCTTTTAAACAAATCTCCAAAGTGAAATACTTGGCCCGATGATGCTCTTATTTTTGCCTCGTCCCCATCCCCTCGTCCCCTGTTTTACATACAATATGATGTAGAATTCGTGCAAGAAAGGAAGCTGACGAACAAAAGATTCAATGGACATTCTCAAGCACATTTGGGGATATTCTTGCTAATGGATTTCCTTCTTATCGGTGTCTGTTTAAACTGGCTGCTGAGGAAGCCCCCGGGGTGGATCCTGTGTACACTGGGTCTCTTTTTCAAAATGCTTCCAGCTGTGAATAGTGGGTGTCCGCAGCTCTGTCGGTGTGAGGGCAGGCTTTTGTACTGCGAATCGCTCAATCTCACAGAGATGCCGCACAACCTGTCGGGCGTGATGGGCTTGTCGTTGCGGTACAACAGCCTCTCTGAGCTGCATGATGGACAGTTCACAGGGTTAATGCAACTCACGTGGCTCTATCTGGATCACAATCACATTTGCTCAGTGGAGGGAAATGCCTTTCAAAAGCTACGGAGAGTTAAAGAACTCACTCTGAGTTCCAACAAAATCACACAACTGCCCAACACCACCTTCCGGCCCATGCCGAACCTGCGCAGTGTGGATTTATCCTACAATGATCTGCAAGCTTTGGAGCCGGACCTGTTCCATGGCTTGCGGAAGCTGACGACTTTGCACATGCGGTCCAACGCCATCAAGTTTGTGCCCGTCCGAATTTTCCAGGACTGCCGCAGCCTCAAATTCCTTGACATAGGATACAATCAGTTGAAAAGCCTAGCTCGAAACTCCTTTGCGGGCTTGTTCAAACTCACCGAGTTACACCTTGAGCACAATGACCTGGTGAAAGTGAACTTGGCCCATTTCCCAAGGCTCATCTCCTTGCACTCCCTTTGCCTACGGAGGAATAAGGTCACTATTGTGGTGAACTCCTTGGACTGGATATGGAAATTAGAAAAAATGGACCTTTCGGGCAACGAGATCGAATATATGGAACCTCACGTTTTTGAAAGTGTACCTCATCTCCAGTCCCTTCAGCTGGATTCTAATCGACTCACCTACATTCATCCACGAATCCTCAACTCCTGGAAGTCCCTCATGAGCATCAGCCTTTCTTCAAATGTCTGGGATTGTGGCCGTAACATTTGTGCCTTGGCCTCTTGGCTAAGCAACTTTAAAGGCCGCTATGACAGCAACCTACTGTGTGCCACCCCTGAGTATGCACAGGGTGAGGATGTCTTAGATGCAGTGTTTGCTTTTCACTTGTGTGAAGATGCAACAGACCCCACGAGCGATGTCAACCTGCTGTCTGCTATAGCTAACAACAGTGACCAAATGTTCAGCTACAGCCCTGCCACTGTCAACTACGACATGCAGGACACCGAAGGGGACAGAACGACAAATGCCGTCACGGTAACTATAGTGAACGAGAATCCAGAGAATGCGGTTCAGATTCACAAGGTGGTGACGGGGACCATGGCCCTCATCTTCTCTTTCCTCATAGTGGTTTTGGTGTTGTACGTTTCATGGAAATGTTTCCCAGCCAGTCTTAGGCAACTGAGACAGTGTTTTGTGACACAGCGTAGAAAGCAGAAACAAAAACAAACCATGCATCAAATGGCTGCAATGTCAGCCCAGGAGTATTATGTTGATTACAAACCCAACCACATTGAAGGCGCTCTGGTGATCATTAATGAGTATGGATCCTGTACTTGCCACCAGCAGCCAGCAAGGGAATGTGAGGTGTGATTTAACTCTTTTCCAGTGGGGGATTTAACTGAGTGTACAACCAAATAGCAGTGGGCAAATAAAAAGACAGTTGGATAAGGGTTGACTCTGGCTTACCAATGCCCATCTTTGATGAATTGTTAAAAAAAGAGAGGAGCTGTCCAAAAAGACTTGATATTTTTAGCTTTACTGTGGCTTAATACCTTCAAGACATTCAACTTTCAGAAAGAGATAAGCTATTTCACGTAACAGCTCTCTTTAAAGATTCAGAAAAAAAATAATTCCAAGAGTGTAAAGAAAAGTACCAATTATTGATTTTTTTTGTAAAAGAACAACAAAAAATATGTTTAAAATAAAAGCAAAATAGCATTTACAATTTTCATAGCCTGGTGTACATTACCTGAATTGTTAATCTATCCAGGGACAGGGTGGGAAGCATGCTGTTAATTCTTCTCACAGATGTAAAGTAAAGCTACGGAACCTTGTTTGCCAATAAGCCATATTGAAAGACGTGCTTGAATTTAGCTTGATGACTTGATCATGCTTTGGTGAGTTGTATTGTGGCTGTTGAATTTTAAAATGTGGCACTGAGAAGTGTTTATTCCTTTTTCTCTAATGCTACCTGTAAAATCAGGATATTGTCTACTGGGGGTTCAGTTTAATGAGTGAAGCCTTAAGTTCCAATGGCATTTGTCATTTGTCAAATCTGTAGAGGGTTTGGGAACACAGCTTCCCTGTAAGTTGCAGTAAGAAACAATCTCCCCCCTCCCAAATGCAGTCTCTCTCTCTCATCTTGCATCAAAATGGTCCTCTTCACATCATCTCTACTGGTGCTCCTGGGTGAGGGAGGAACAACACAACAGAAAACCTATTTTCCAATTCTTCTTCTGGTGCCCCGCATCCCTCATAGGTTTGTTTATGACTTCATATTGTTCCCTCTCACCCACACTGCTTGATGCAGTAGCCTTCCATAGCCAACACAATTATAATTCTGTGCCCTATAGAGCTCTGAAGAATGAGGGAGAGCAGAGATCCATTTACAACACCAACATTGTGATCAATCTCTTGGATGGAAGTGTATGGGAGGGAGTTATTCAGGAGACAGTCTCTAGAATAATATGGAGGGCAACCTTTGGGCACAGGGTGGTTAAAAGATACACCACTAGCAGCCATAGCAAGTCACCAGGGAACAGAGGGGTAATGCATCCTGGATGATCAGAAAATATTGGTCAGTATGTGGGATGGATACACAAACCAGACATGCTGTTCCATTTATTGTTGGTGTGCATCTCATTTAATGCAGAAGGAGAGTAAAACTTGCTAAGAAACCCACACCAGTGTTCTGTTCCTGTCCTCATCTAAAAATGAATGCATCTCACTACTACCCCCTCTCCCCAAATTTAGAACTTACTCCCCTCCACGGCACGCAACCAATCCATCAAGTGTTCTTTTATAACATCCCGTGGGCCTCAACAATATGTGTTCTTTTGAAAACGCACAACCGGGAAGGTGCATCCCTTTCTCTCCTCCTCTTCTCCGCCAACCTCTATCACACATGCACACACTCACATACTCACGAGCATAAGGTTGACTTTTAAAAAAATAAGATACACACAGGATTTGTTAGAGCACACACTCTCTCACACGCACACATACACACCTGTATTCCATGAGTGACAAAAGCAAATGCCAGGGGATTACCTTGCATTTAATTAACTCAAAATGTCACTGCTTTGAAGCAAATAAACGTATGAGGCTGACAAGCGATGCCCGCTTCAAGAAGCTAACAAGGAATGGAGGGGAGGACGAACAGGAGGAAGAGGTGCATGGAAAACATAGGAGGCAAGAATTAAGCCTGGCTCACTTTCCTGAACCTTGACAAATCCTCTGTGAAACTGAAGCTGAGCAGGAGGGCTCCTTCTACAAGTCTCTTCCCCTTGCCTCAAAAGAAATGGTCTACATCTGTGATGGGTGAATGTTTATTTGGTTGGCACACTTCCATAACACAGCCAGAAGTCAACCAAAATCTGATCCTGATAGATATGGCTCCTAGCTCTAGGAAATGATGGGTTCTTCACTGGAAAGACCCACCTCAGTATGAAATGTCCCTGTTAGACTTGGGCTAGAGGTTTTGGCTCTTGCTGGAAGAGAGGCAATATGATAGCACTATCCTGCTAATTTTGAGACAGCTAGCCTACTGCCCTCCTCAATGCTAAGTTAAGAGGAATCTGTGCAGATTAAAAATAGCCTTCTTTGGAGAGCACTCACTAAGGTGGCACTGTTTTTGTTCAAATACTCCCCAAGATCCTGCACATCTCAAGCCTAAGCCGAGGATGAAAGCCTTCTTCTGTAAACATATTTATTGAGATGGCATGTGCAATGAGATCCCCAATGAGACAGTGGGATGAATATGTACCTATCTATTCAGTCTCTCTAAAGAATGATAGATCACCTCTCAGGGAGCCCTGTTGTGATGTGATGTGATTGCTGGGGGTGGTTCCAAAGAGCTGCATTGCTTCCCTGCATACATCTGAGAAAGTCTGGAGGGGGGAAAATGGCATTTGTAATGATATGCAGATGGACAGAGACGCAGGTTGAAATGTTACCTTTCTGAGTAACAGCACTTCTGAGCAGATAAAAAAAGGGGAGAAATAGCCTTGCTTCTTATTAAAATGGCAATTTAAATTCAGGTACTGTAAGCGACTTCTTCTCAAATGAAGGCTTTGCAATCTATTTGCTCCTCTGCAATTTTGCAACATAAGCTGGCAGCCCCAGCCAATGCTAAAAGGAATTAATACTCCGGTTTGGAAAGGTGAAGTGCTTTGCAGAGTGTGCACTTTTGTTATTTCACTTAAAGAAACAATTACCAGTTACTTTTTGGGCACTTCTCCAAAAAATCGGCGGGTGATGAGTGATATAAAAAGGAAACGAAATGCAAAGCAGGATACCTAGAAAATGTCATTGTGCGGGAGGAATGCCAAAGCAACCTGCAAATAGTCTGCAGCCTAACTAGTCTTTCTGGCAGCGAGGGCTCAATCTGTGTCACTAGGGGGAAAACAGGGAAGGATGCAAGGCTCCATTGGGTTGCTTCTGGGGGCCCTTCCACAGAGCCCTATAGCCCAGAATATCAAGGCAGAAAATCCTACATTGCTTTGCACTGGAATATATGGCAGTGTGGACTCAGATAACTCAGTCCAAAGCAGATATTGTGGGATTTTCTGTCCTGATATTCTGTGGAAGGGCCCTGGGATTCTGTAAAAGTTTGCATAAGAAATAAATAAAGAACAGCAGACCAAATGGACCTAAATTAATTTCCTGCAGTGCAAGTAAGATTGCTGTCATTTCCACCTCTCTCCTAGGCAGTTGCCAGTGATCTGATTGAACACCACTGCATTCCTAGTTCACGTGTAGCACTCTCAACACCCCATTCATCAAAACAAACCCTTCCTAGTGATCCTTACTTTACAGGGCTGAGATATATAGCATTCAGTATGTAGGTCTGCATATAGAAAATGCAGAGGAAATCTGACCCAGTGCCTAAGGCTTCACCTTTTGTATTTACTGTAAGGAGTAAGTAACTGCATGAGTACCCAAGCAAGTGGGAGCCACACTATGCACAGCAACAGTGATCTTTCCCCCAGCAGCATGAGGAGGAGGTCGTGAGCAGCAAGGAAAAGATGACATTTGGAAACATATTCTAAGAATTGTGATTTCATGGCAAGCAAGCAAAGGTACTGAGGAAGCATTTTCTTCAGTTTGGAAGACCAATCATGTCCTCCCCCATCCCTTCGCCTGCCTTCCTCTGCTAGGCAGGGGATGCTGAACAAAGCCCCACTTATATCAAAGGCCTTTCCAATAAGCAATGGGGGCAAACTTATTTAGAGAGCAGATAGCAGAGAGAGAGAGAGAGAGAAAGGGATGAATTCAGGAAGAGAGAAAGGAGGAAGGAGTGAGGGAAGCCAAATGCATGAGGCTGTGAACATGGACACGCAGAGAGAGCAATGGAGAGAAGGACTGGAATGCTTAAGGAAAAACACAACATATGTGTGCATGGAGGGGGATATGTTTCAGGCAAGTAAGATAAAAGGCCCAAGCGATACATATACATATACCTCACCTCTGAGGATGCTTGCCATAGATGCAGGCGAAACGTCAGGAGAAATGCCTCTAGAACATGGCCATATAGCCCGGAAAAACCCACAAGAACTGAGATACATATTCATATATGATGCAGCAGCAGAATAAGTTTGCAATAAGATGTTTCATTATTTATATCAGTATTATTGGATATATTAATTAATTGGATATATTATTGGATAGATTAATTACAGGCCTTATGAAATATCCGTAGAAGAAGCAGAGGGCTTCAAAAATAAGTAGGGAATGTATCACAACTGCTCACAGCTTTCTCCAAGAAAAGCTCAGTGTAGTAGCACTAAGATCTTACTGTGGAAGACCCTGAGCAACCATAACCAAGACAACCAGTTTCAAATCTTAGGAGTTTCTAAGGAGAAACCTGGGCAGATAAATCAAAGCATACTTTAGATATGTTCCTGCTGTGGTGAGAACTCCAGATCACATCTTCTCCTTCTTTTGTACAAGCACAACAACTCAGTGGGGTGTATTCAATCATATCGCTTGCACCATCCCTAAGGAGCCTCCTAGGAGCGCAGTGATGACACTCAAGTAGGACCTAAAACTTTTAAAACATGACAACTTTGATTTAGTGGCACCGTGCAGAATAAGCAAATTGAACTCATAAAAAGATATTGGCATATCACCTCAAGTTATTGCAAGACACATCAAATTACGGTTTTTGTTGCAAGGCAGAAAATGAAGTAATTGTCCTGGTTCCCCATCCCCTCCACCCTTCAAAATATAAAGAATAGTTATTTGTTCCTTTTGCTTGCTGCTTACTTGCTCCTGTGGAAAACTAGAACTTGCTCTTGAGGAAGAAGAAACATAGAGCTATTACACACAGCTACGTATATAACCCAGAATATCAAGGCAGAATAACCCACAACATCTGCTTTAGACTTGGAGGCCTTTCCACACAGCCCTGTATCCCAGAATATCAAGGCAGAAAATCCCACGATATATGCTTTGCTGGATTATCTAAGTACACACTCAGATAATGTGGGATTTTCAGCCTTGATATTCTGGGATATAGGGCTGTGTGGAAGGACCCTGAGTTATCTGTGTCTACACTGCCATATATCCCAGTTCAATGCAGATAATATGGGATTTTATTCAACTCTGGGCCCTTCCACACAGCCCTATATCCCAGAATACCAAGGTTGAAATTCCCACAATATCTGCTTTGAATTGGGGTATCTGAGCCCATACTCAGATAATGTGGGATTTTCTTCCTTGATGTCCTGGGATGTAGTGCTATGTGGAAGGGCCCTTAAGCAATCAGAACAGCAAGGGAAGGAAAGATAGAGGGATAGAAAAGAGTGATTTTATTTCTCCTCTCCCAGTGGATTGTTTATTTGCAGACCCAAGGATTCTCCAATATATCTTCTTGTTCAGTCTTGACCATATCCATACCTCGCATAGCATTAAGAACCTGAGCCATTGGACTAAGAGAGTCCTATCTCCACTTAGACAGAAAAAACGAAATGCAAAGATACAGAATGGGGGACAATGCCTGGCTCGAGAGCAGTACGTGTGAAAAAAATCTTGGAGTCCTCGTGGACAACAAGTTAAACATGAGCCAACAATGTGATGTGGTGGCAAAAAGAGCCAATTGGATTTTTGCCTGCATCAATAGGAGCCTAATGTCTACATCTAAGGAAATAATGCTACCCCTCTATTCCACTTTAGTTAGACCACACCTGGAATATTGTGTCCAATTCTGCACACTACAATTCAAGAGAGATATTGACAAGCTGGAATGTGTCCAGAGGAGGGCGACTAAAATGATCAAGGGTCTGGAGAACAAGCCCTATGAGGAGCGGCTTAAGGAGCTGGGCATGTTTAGCCTGAAGAAGAGAAGGTTGAGAGGAGATATGATAGCCATGTATAAATATGTGAGAGGAAGCCACAGGGAGGAGGAAGCAAGCTTGTTTTCTGCTTCCCTGGAGACTAGGATGCGGAACAATGGCTTCAAACTTCAAGAGAGGAGATTCCATCTGAACATTAGGAAGAACTTCTTGACTGTGAGAGCCGTTCAACAGTGGAACTCTCTGCCCCGGAGTGTGGTGGAGGCTCCTTCTTTGGAAGCTTTTAAACAGAGGCTGGATGGCCATCTGTCAGGGGTGATTTGAATGCAATATTCCTGCTTCTTGGCAGGGGGTTGGACTGGATGGCCCATGAGGTCTCTTCCAACTCTTTGATTCTATGATTCTATATACAATAGTGTTGTTTTTTTTTTAAGAGTTGCATCTTGATTGCATTTGTTGTGAAACCTGGTGTGTCTTTCTGAATCGCAGGCACGTGCCCTCCCCTTTTTTATTATTAAAAAGATGGTGCCATTTTTGTATTCAAGAGCACACACTTTCCCTTTTTCTTTGCCGCTTAGACCAATTTTTCTTCTTGTTCTTGTTCTCTAGTATCGATCATCCATAACACTCTAATTTCAAGAGGAGGGAAAAAGGAGGAGGGGTGGGTTGCTTCTTTTCTTTTTCTTTTTTGAAATTTCTTTGATATTTAATGAAAAATAAAGTAGCAAAGAGAGAGAGAGAAACGAGCTGTAGGGTAAGAATGAGCTTATCCAGATCTCATGCATACAACACACCAGACTTCTGTCAATGGTGGCATCCTTCTGATGGATCAATTTTAAGGAGAACATGTTACAAATGTTCATAAATCCTGTTGTTTTCTTCCTCTCCCCCAAAAGGCATGCAATGTAAAAGTACTTTAAATAGTCCTGATTTTTCCAACACATGGGCATCGAGTTGTGGTTGCATCAAATCTACTGAGTGACCATTCTCTCAGCCTTGGAGGGAAGCAAAGGCAAATCCCCCTGAACAGGTCTCGCAAAGGAAACCACAGATTTGCCTTAGGGATTCCATAAGTCAGAAATGACCTGATGCCACACAACAACAACAACAACTAGTGTTAATCAAGGCTTACAGAGCAAGAACAAATTCAATAGCAAAAGCCTCAAAGGCCAACATGTTTTGTGAAGGATACTCTTTCACAAACCAGAGCCCACTTCATCAGATGCAATGTGTTATTTTATATATGACATGTTTTGCACTCTAAAATTAAAATAGTACAGTACTTGCAAAGTCATATTCAGTGAAGACTATCATAGGTAAAGTAAAGGTATAGGATTTCCTCTGACATTAAATCCAGTCCGACTCTGAGGGTTGGCGCTCATCTCCATTTCTAAGCCAAAGACCTGGCCTTGTCTGTAGACATGTCCATGGTCATGTGGCCAGCATGACTACATGGAGAATGATTACCTTCCCACCAGAGTAGACCCACAATAGTAGACCTATTGATCTATTCACATTTGCATGTTTTCAAACTGCTAGGTTGGAAGCTGGGGCTAACAGTGGGAGCTCACCCCACTCCCTTGATTCAACCCTGCGGCCTTTTGGTCAGCAAGTTCAGCAGCTCAGCGCTTTAAACCACTGTGCCACCAAACCAAAACATTGCATCTCTGTGACATCAATAGGTTATAACACCATCAACCCTCTTTCAGTTTTGCATGATTATCAATTATTCTGCTGGCCTTCAAAATGCAACACTAGCATGGGATTCTGCACAACAGTGTGATGAAACATATTTACTTTGCAATCCCAGAATGGCTGGGGTGATGCAGGGAAGGCAGGTGAAAAAGGAGGCCCAGAGCAAGCCCAAAAAGGAGACACATGGTAAATGTAAACAGTCATGTGGAAGAAGGGGGAAAGGAGTGGAGTGTGCCAGAGGAGTTTCCCCATCCCATGGGACATTTCACACATCCCTATGTCTGTCTATTCATCTCAAAATAATTCAGCTCTGCCACAGATAAGGCAATAAACCCAGGAAGTCTTTCCTTCACATTACAACTCAATCATAAACACACTTGGTGGCGTAATGCAACCTGAGATTTTCTTTCTATCATGTTGGCTCAACCTTTCTCCAGGTCTGCACCATGGAGAGATGCCACACATATTGACCTGCCATCCAAAAGCAAAGATGTCACAAATCACAGTAAACATGTGCATTTTAGTTCATTGACTGTATGAATTTCAAATGAATAAATGGCATTTCTGAAGGGGAAACACCTATTATTTAGAAGTACTACATGTATACATTGTGAATGCATCATCTTAGGACATTCAATGTATTGTCGAAGGCTTTCATGGCTGAAATCACTGGATTGTTGTAGATTTTTCGGACTATCTGGCCATGTTCTAGAAGCATTCTCTCCTGACATTTCGCCTGCATCTATGGCAAGCATCATCAGAGGTTGTGAGGTTATGAGGATATTGATAGCCATGAGGATATGATAGCCATGCATAAATATGTGAGAGGAAGCCACAGGGAGGAGGGAGCAAGCTACTTTTCTGCTTCCCTGGATGCGAAACAATGGCTTCAAACTACAAGAAAGGAGATTCCATCTGAACATGAGGAAGAACTTCCTGACTGTGAGAGCCGTTCAGCAGTGGAACTCTCTGCCCCAGAGTGTGGTGGAGGCTCCTTCTTTGGAAGCTTTTAAACAGAGGCTGGATGGCCATCTGTCAGGGGTGATTTGAACGCAATATTCCTGCTTCTTGGCAGAATGGGGTTGGACTGGATGGCCCATGAGGTCTCTTCCAACTCTTTGATTCTATGATTCTATATTCACTTTGTCAGTAGATACCTTATCCAGATAGTGGTCCTGTTTAATTATCTTTTATCTGCCTGCCAACCTACCTACCTACCTACCTACCTACCTACCTACCTAAATATTCCTATATCTATCCATATATCCAGAATGTATCTACCTATTCCTGCTTGCCTATCTACCTATTCATTCATCCATCTATCTATACATCCATCTCCATCTCTAAGTTCAACACCCAGAGATGGAGAAAGTGAGAGCAATTGTGCTATTTGTGGATCCTTGAGTGCTCATCAGAAGACAAATAAATTATGAAAATGCCACTCTTCTGAAATTAACACACAACATCAGACATAAGGAAGGGATGATGCACTCTATTGCAATTATGTTGAACTATATGGAACTGTGTGGAATTTATTGAAGGCTTGAAGAGTAATTTCAATTGTGAAAAAGGCTTTCCCAAATTATTGAATGTTGGACTACAACTCTGGAGACCAGAATTTGAATCCCCACTTAGTCATGGAAATCCACTGCATGGCATTGGGCAAGTCATACTCTATTAGCCTCAGGAGAAAACAAAAGAAAAAACAGTCTAAACAAATCTTGCTCCTTCTAAAAACCCTACAATAGCCTCACCTTGGGGTCACTGTGAATTTTAAATGATTCAAGGACATAAAGCAACATATAAAATGGGGGTGAAAGTCTATGTTGCAAATAAGCACATAACAGCTGACACTTCTCAATTCTTAGTGCCCTGGGATGAAAAGAAATAAGTATCTGCCCCATAATCCCACAACACTGCAAGATGGGCAAAGGTGTCTGGCCATCAAATGAGCTCTCATCACCTATTATTTATTTATTTATTTATTTATTTATTTATTTATTTATTTATTACAGTTACTTCTACCCCGCCCTTCTCACCCCGAAGGGGACTCAGGGCAGCTTACAAAATCAAAGGCACAATTCGATGCCCTCATCACAATCAAAAGTAAAATCAACATTAACAGTCAAACAACAATTCCTGCATTACAACCATACTATCAAAAACCAATAAAATCAATACAAACCCAATTCCTCCTCATTAACGGTCAACGTTTGCTAACTCATAGTTCAACTTCCATTTCCACATTTGTCAGTCCTGTCAGTCTAATTCGTTTGATTGTCCTTATCTAGTTGTCAGATTGCCCGAAAGCCTGGTCCCATAACCACGTCTTTACCTTCCTCCTGAAGGAGAGGAGAGATGATGATGCCCTGATTTTCTCCGGGAGTGAGTTCCACAGATGTGGGGCCACCACTGAGAAGGTCCTGCTCCTCGTCCCCACCAACCTCACTTGTGATAGCGGTGGGGTCGAGAGCAGGGCCTCCCCAGATGATCTCAAACTCCGGGGTGGAGCGTAAAGGGAGATACGTTCGGACAGATACACTGGACCGGAACCGTGAAGGGTTTTGTAGGTCAAAACCAGCACCTTGAATTGTGGTCGGAATTGAACCGGCAGCCAGTGGAGCTGGCACAGCAGGGGGGTGGTATGCTCCCTGTATGTCGCTCCAGTAAGCAGTCTCGCTGCCGCTCGCTGGACCAGTTGAAGTTTCCGAACAGTCTTCAAGGGCAACCCCACTTGATTGATATGTTCTTGTTTATTCCAAGGGGAAAATATGTGGATGTTGTGACTGCTTTCCAAAGTAATTCAGGAATTAGGTCTGGCCAAATGCAAGTTAAGAAACTACTAATGGTCACATTTCAAATCAGGAAATTGTTTCAGATGCAACCCTTTAAATCAAGTCTTTTTTTTTGGGGGGGGGGGAGGATTTTACTTATATCTAAGGTAGGGAAACATCTGTGGTTTATAAATGTTTGACTCTCAGTAATTTGTCCTAAATTTCTGCACATAAAACTAGTCTCTGGATGTAATCCTGACAAACTTTGCAGGTACTTTGTAAAAAGTGGCACCTCTTAAATGTCTTGGTTGGGAACAAACCTGATTATGGGGCAGTGTACTGACTCTGAGCCATCTTGAAGGAAGCTGATCTTCTGAATCCACATGTAGCTGGATTCCAACCTAGTGTCAATTCCAAAATTAGAATTTGGCTTCATTGGAACCTTTCAAAATCTCCTATTGGCAATCTACTGTAAGAAGCTGACTAGGGAAAACTAACCTTGTTGGTTCTCTTATAGCTTTGCTGTAGCTTCTGATACAGTAGATAACCAAATCCTTTTGAACTGCTAGAGATGGTGAATTTCAAAAAAATTCAGATCCATAGATGTTGCTACCTTGAGAACAGACTTGGAGAAACACCTTCCCTATGATCATGTAACCAAATTCTCAAACAAGAGCCATCTTGAATGGCAACAGGTTACTAATGAGCATGGTGTTTTATCTAAGCCACCTCTCATCTTAATGAAGATGGCATGGCCTTAAATTATGCTTGACTGATACCATTAGTGACTAAGCACACAGTCTTCCCGGTTTGCATATTCTACCCCTCTGTGCTCCTTTTCAAGATGTTCTCCTTTGTTCTTTCCTTATGCCTCTGCCCCAAAATAGAGAAGGGGAAGCCAGCAGTGTATCTTGATGTTTAACAACAGAAGATTTCCAGTTGTTTTCTCAACACAGTTCCTGACAAGGAATATGTGTATAAAATGGGTAGAAAGGGGGCTTATCCAAATAAACTCATTGCACTGGCATTGCTGGAACAATTGTGCTCTCCTTATGCTCTAATACAGTGGTTCTCAACCTTCCTAATGCCACGACCCCTTAATACGCTTACTCATGTTATGGTGACCCCCAACCATAAAATTAGTTTCATTGCTACTTCATAACTGTCATTTTGCTGATGTCATGAATAGTAATGTAAATATCTGATATGCAGGATGTATTTTCATACACTGGACCAAATTTGGCACAAAGACCCAGTACACCCAAATTTAAATACTGGTGGGATTGGGGGAGGGTATTGATTTTGTCCTGTGGGAGTTGTAGTTGCTGGGATTTGTATTTAACCTACAATCAAAGAGCATTCTGAACTCCACCAATGATGGAATTGAATCAAACTTGGCACACAGAACTCCCATGACCAAGAGAAAGTACTGGAAGGATTTGGTGGGCATTGACCTTGAGTTTTGTAAGTTGTAGTTCACCTACATCCAGAGAGCACTGTGGACTCAAACAATGATGGTTCTGGGCCAAACTTCGCACGAATTCTCAATATGCCCAAATGTTGGGGTTTGGGGAAAATAGACCTTGACATTTGGGAGTTGTAGTTGCTGGGGTCTATAGTTCACCTACAATCAAACTTCCTACACAGAACCTCCATGAACAACAGAAAAATATTGTGTTTTCTTGTGTTCTTTGGGGTTCTTTGGTGACTCCTCTGACACCCCCTCGCGACCCCTCCAGGGGTCCCGACCCCCAGGTTGAGAAACACCACTGAAAGTGGGGAGAAGAGAAGAAGAGGATCTGGAGCTTAGAGCATATATAGTTTTTTTAAAGAATTGGGGGAAGGGGAAATGAAGACCTACCCCAATCTATCTGCATAAATCGTTCTGCTGTTTTCAAATATACCATAGAATACTTTCAGACTGGAAGCAGTAGACAACAACTAGGTAGGGGAGGCTAATTTTTGGTCTCACCCACTGACAACACTTGGAGAGTGTAAATGGCACTATGGAAGAATGGAGAGTGTAAATAGCATTATGGAAGAAAATGGCTTGGAAAATCACCAAAGCACAGGTTCTGAACCATACAAGATCTCCTTCCTCCTTCTCTCTACATACATTTAAAACTTGAAATCACCCAATCAAATTAGAAAATGATAGACAGGATAATATTTTTCCTCAACACAAACTATGACCACACATAGTTTAGGGAATGGTTAGACAAGTTCATAGAGAAGGAGTCTCCTATCAACTAATAGTCATTCTAAGCGGGATCTTGTGTAGACCAAAGCACACCTTTGAAAATCAAGAAAGGCAAGTGGTTCAGCCAGATGGATAAAAACACCAGGAGTGACATTGTTGTACTGGCTGTGAGTTATAGAGAAGTATTTTCCAGATTATGGTTTTTCATATGTTCTGGACTCCAGTTCCTAGAATCTCTGGTCATTGACAGGGGCGGCTCAACCCATTACGCAAAGTAAGCATTTGCAGTATAGTTGATTTTGCCCAGGGGCGCTGTTGAGGCCCTCTTGGGAGAAAATAAACCTTGACATATGCGAGTTGTAGTTACTGGGATGTATAGTTCACCTACAATCAAAGAGCATTCTGAACTCCACCAATGATGGAATTGAACCAAATATGGCACACAGAACTCCCACGACAAACAGAAAATATATATCAGTGATTGGGGGGGGGGGGGGGCAAAATACTGTTTGCTTACCATTGAAAATTACCAAGGGCTGCCTCTGGTCATTGGCCAAGGCAGCCGAGGCTTCTGGGAGTTGAAGTTCAAAATCCACAAAGGACTAGAGTTTGGGAATCCCTGTTCTCCAGGGATTTGCCAAGCCTTGTTTTTTTTTTTTTTTCTGGTGGGGGGGGGGGGTTACATATTTCTACCTAGATGACCCATCAGGGATTTGTAGTGTCCTTAATATCACATGTCATGTTTGGTTTTGAACAGGAATTAACAGCTAATTATTGGCGAGCCAATTGAGGATACAGTGTAATCAATTATACAAAACCACTGGCTGAGATCTTGACTGAATTTGAATGGAGGTCCTCAGTAACAAATATCCTACAAAGGTAAAGTCACTCTGAAAGAAATCATTTGAGGCACTGCCATTTTTGTCAAAGGCTCCAATAAAGAAGCTTACCTAAACAGTCCTCTTAGTAGGAAAAATTAAATACAGTGTGTCTGTAATTCATCTGTCAGCCTGACTTGCAAAGAGAACTAATACTCAAGAAGTTAATAAAACTGTTTGCACGCATGGGCATTTTTAAAAAGATTTAACATAACACACCACTAAAGTATCTGAACAAATAATTTACCTTGGTGATTCAGATCACTTCCCAAAACAATTTTCCAGGAGCAAAGAAACATTTCTGGCATTTGAAAGTTTGTCTCAATTTCATGTAAATACTCTAACTTGTTCTGCTTTCCTGTCTCTGCTTCCTTCACTCCAACTCTCAAATTGGAACTGTGTTTGTGTGTTTTAAATCTAGCCCTTAAACCAACAGTTACAACATAAAGGGCAATCTCAGCCGTTCAAATATTGAAAAGCTTGTCACAAAATACTCATTAAAAAAACTAGAAAGTGTCCAATTAACTAAAGGAAAGTGTAGCTAACAAGTCAGATACATTTGAGCCACAGAAGCAATGGAATAGATGTGCAAAACAGATGTACTTTGCAAAATAAAATGTCATCCATGTAACTATCTGCAACAATATCATGTCAGTACATGGAAAACTCCACCAGATAATTTCCCCATGCGATTACACAATCATTCTCTGGTCCTATCCTCCTAAAGCTAGTAGGATTCAGTGATGTGGATCATGGCTAGGTGATGTTGAACATCAATATTTCAGGTCCTGTATTTTCTAGAGTTGAGCACGAGGAGATAGTTGAATCTGTTCAAGTTTTCTCATGAAGATGCCACCATGCAGGGGATTTTGCCCTGGATCAATAGGAGTCTAGTGTCTAGATCCATGGAAGTCATGCTACCCCTCTATTCTGCCTTGCTCAGAACACACCTGGAATATGGTGTCCAATTCTGGGCAACACAATTGAAGGGAGATACTGACAAGCTGGAATGTGTCCAGAGGAGGGTGACTAAAATGATCAAGGGTCTGGAGAACATGCCCTATGAGGAGTGGCGTAAAGAGCTGGGTATGTTTAGCCTGAAGAAGAGAAGGCTGAGAGGAGACATGATAGCCATGTTAAGTAAGTGAGAGGAAGTCATGGGGAGAAGGGGGCAAGCTTGTTTTCTGCTGCCCTGGAGACTAGGACATGGAACAATGGCTTCAAACTAGAAGAAGAGAGATTCCATCTGAACATTATGAAGAACCTCCTGACTGTGAGAGCTGTTCATTAGTGGAACTCTCTGCCCCGGAGTGTGGTGGAGGCTCCTTCTTTGGAGGCTTTTAAACAGAGACTGGATGGCCATCTGTTGGGGGTGCTTTAATGCAATATTCCTGCTTCTTGGCGAACTGGGGTTGGACTGGATGGCCCATGCAGTCTCTTCCAACTCTATGATTCTATGATTAGAAAAAGAGGGCTGGCATATACTGTATCTATTCAGGGCTGCAGGAACATTCCCCTACTAGCCAATGCTCATGTTAATGTGCCCAGGTCCGTGTGGCAAATTAGTCCTTTGTAAATAAGGGAAACAGACACCTTAGCCAACTTAATTTAAAAAAAGAAAAGAAAAAAGAAACAATGGCTAAGATCCCACCTCAGATGTACAATGCATAGCTTTACATTGCTGATGGTATGCATGCTTCAATGAGGAACAATGGGGCACCACATAAGATATCCCAGTATGAAATTGAGACATTGGGAACATTGTGCAATGGGACATGATGTGCATTGTGACAGGCTGCACACTTCTGGCTTTGCTTCTTCAGTGGTCCAGATGGAGTAACTACTGTCTATCTTCCCTCTCCTCCTAGGCAACAATGGAACGACTCAACTTTCCACAATCATAAATTGTTTTTGCTTCATGTAACCTCTCAACATACTGCAACCTTTTAGTTAGGAGAAACCATATGCTTGGATGGGGTGAGACGTGTCTGCCAACTACGGCAAAGACATGATGACAGAAATAATAAAATAATTAAGATCTGTGTTCCATATTGCAACAATCAAAGACAATAAGAAGCTACATTTAGCTAAACAATATATTCATTTTTATCACCATGTGGGATAGGACCAGAATTTGATACTGAACCTTCTGGGGAATATTATATGTAGCAGCATTTATTTATTGTTGATGCAACAGAAACAAGCGCCTGGAAGGAATTTACTTCATGCTGTGACATAAATTTAAACACACACACAGTCACTAAAACAAATATTACCAAGTGTGGAAAAAATTGTTGAGTCCTTGATATCAATCTGAACACAAAATCATCCTGCCAACAAACAAAAATAACACACCTGAATGATAGGAATTGAACTACAGTACTTATTGAGTAAGCATTCAAGAGTTCTTACAGATCTGATCCAGGTTACGTGACAGCCATATTCTCCCATGAATGGACATGCCTGGGCATTGAGACCCTTTGTGTGGAGTCTTCTCACTTTCCTGTCACAGATAGAGCAACAAACCCAGGAAGTATTTCGTTCAAATGACAACGCAAGCATATACACCCTTGGTGGCTAATGCACCATTTTCTTTCCATCATGTTGGCTCAGCTGTTCTTTCTGTGTGCAACATGGGCGATCCCACACACCCAAAGGTAAGGACTTTAATAGTGTGATGGATTTACTCCGTACCGTACTACAAGTGTGCAAAAAATCCCACTCAGGTATTTCGTTCTTCTCGGAGATGAAGATATGTAGAACAGAGGAATACATTCCTTACAGCATCAAGCTACATGATAGCACAGAAGCCTACACATTTTGAACCACAACAAAGGAACTGAAAAATTGTTTGCATTTTCCAAAACATGAACTATGTTTCTCCCAGGAGGAAGATTGTGAGCATGCTTATTTCATCAAAACAAAAATGTGGATAATGACCAAATAAATGATAATGTATATCAATAAAAATGTAATGTTTGTTTGTGGGATTAACATAACTCAAAAACCAATGGGCAAATTGACATGAAATTTGGACACTATACCCCTAACAGACCAACAAGTGACCATCACTCATAGAAAAACAGCAGAAAAGACTTAAAAATCCAAAAAAGCTAAATGATGACACAGAAAAAAGGGAAGGAAGAGGGAGGGAAGGAAGGAAGGAGAGAAAGAAAGAAAGAAAGAGCAAAGGAAGGAAAGAGGTAGAGAAGGAAGAAAGGAAAGAGAAAAAAGGAAAAGAAAAGGGGGAAAGGGGGAAAGAGGTAGAGAAGGAAGGAAAGAAGAAAAGGGAGGGAAGGAAGGAAAGAGGGAGGGAAGGAAGGAGGGAAAGGAGAGAAAGACTCTTTCTCTCCTTTCCCTCCTTCCTTCCCTCCCTCTTTCCTTCCTTCCTTTTCTTCTTTCCTTCCTTCTCTACCTCTTTCCCCCTTTCCTTTTCCTTTTTTCTCTCTCCTTTCTTCCTTCTCTACCTCTTTCCTTCCTTCGCTCTTTCTTTCTTTCTTTCTTTCTTTCTTTCTTTCTTTCTTTCTTTCTCTCCTTCCTTCCCTCCCTCCCTCTTCCTTCCCTTTTTTCTGTGTCATCATTTAGCTTTTCATCATTTAGTTTTTTTGGATTTTTAAGTCTTTTCTGCTGTTTTTCTATGAGTGATGGCCACTTGTTGGTCTGTTAGGGGAAGGTTGGACACAGCAATGTGTGGCAGGTACAGCTAGTGCCCAATAAATTTGATAACTGCCATAAGAATACAAGGTATTCCAGAAAATTTAAACCAGAGGGAAAGTATTATTGAAACCTTCAAATTGTGAAATATTCTGATTATACTGTCTCTCTACCATTAAACTGTAAGTCAAACACACATAAAGACATTCTAATTTCCTCCAAACATGATAGCACTTTTAAAAGTAATTTTTGCAGAGGAAAACAATATAGTGGCATATGTACTCTATGACTGCTACAATTGCTCAACTTACTTTTTCCCAACAGTAACCAGCTTCATAAACAATTGTGAAATGGTATCCACCACACTGGATTTCCCCTTGTGTAAATTCCAGAACTGGATGTTACAAACCACAATTCGTTATTTGAATTTCACTTTTGAATACTGGCTAACGTTTTCTATGTCTTCACTGTGATTACAGTATAGTCTCTTTGTTCTCCGTATTTAATTGTGTTTTATTTGACACAGGGCAGACACAGGGCAGAAAAAAATGCAAATACAGGCAATTCCCAAGTTATACATATATATATGACTTACAAACAACTAATAGTTAAGGATAGGAGTGAGACAACAAGAAGTATGAGAAATCTACCCCTAGGAAAGGAAATTCGCCCCTGAAAGAGTTAGCATGGGGAAGAGGTTTCTCAACTGATGCTTTATCATCAATCCCTTTCCCCACAACACAGCAAATTGTTCAAAATCTTCTGAACAGGGGCATAGACAGCAAAACAAACATCACAGGGGTCTTAACCCTACCCTATGCTATCCAAAGCGTATATCTATATCTAAGATTACTTGTTCCAACTTACATACCAATTAAACTTTAGCACAAACCTGACAACATAACCTGTCTTGTTCGTAACTTGGGGACTGCCTATAAAAATATAATAAAAATTGGTTAGTGCTAAAATCTGCTAAATGAGCAACCTAGAATGATCCGTTTGCCAGCCTTTGTACCATTTTTATGTCAATATAGCCATGAGTGAAATGGAAACTGACATGGGAGAGAAGGGGTGTAGTTCAAAAAAAAATTCCTCAAAATTAATTCTGGAAAAAAGAAAGAAAAAATAAACAGGCTACCATTTGTCAGCTACAGCCACATCAACAGTGAGAAAGTATATGAAGGAAGAGGGGAAATGTTTTTGAGGAGAGGGCCTACATTGACACCTCTGAATGCTGTAAAACCTAGCCTTGTATCCATAGCTGTCATGATGACAGAATAGCTGACTTGTAAAAGACTATCTTTCTGATCTCCAAGAAGACACCAAACAGAGACTTAAGACAAATGTATGAAAATGGGGAAATGAAGCCCACATTGTTGTGTGCCTTCAAGTTGTTTCCAACTTATGGAGACCCTAAGACAGTGTTTCTCAACCTTCCTGTCATGACCCCTTAATACACTTCCTCATATTGTGGTGACCCCCAACCATAACATTATTTTCGTTGCTGCTTCATAACTGTAGTTTTGCTGCTGTTATTTCCATTCACTGGACCAAATTTGGCACAAATACCAAAAACACCCAAATTTGAATACTACTGGGATTGGCGGGGGATTGATTATGTCATTTGGGAGTTGTAGTTGCTTTCATTTATGGTTCACCTACAATCAAAGAGCATTCTGAATTCCACCAACAATGCAATTGAACCAAACTTGGCACACAGAACTCCCACGACCAACAGAAAATAGTGGAAGGATTTGGTGGGCATTGACCTTGAGTTTGGGAGTTGTAGTTCACCTACATCCAGAGAGCCCTGTGGACTCAAACAATGATAGATCTAGACCAACTTGGCAAGGATACTCAATATACCCAAATGTGAACTCTGGTGGCATTTGCGGAAAATAGACATTGACAGTTTGGAGTTGTAGTTGCTGGGATTTATAGTTCACCTACAATCAAAGAGCATTCTGAACCCCACCAAACTTTCCACACAGAACCCCTCATGACCAACAGAAAATACTGTGTTTTCTGATTGTCTTTGGCAACCCCTCTGACACCCCCTCACAACCCCCCCTCCCCGGGGTCCCGACCCCCAGGTTGAGAACCGCTGCCCTAAGAGGAACCTTTCACTGGGTTTTCTTGGTCAAATGTGTTGGGGGAGGATTAGCTTTCTCATTCCTCTGATGCTGAGAGAGTGTCGCTTGACAAAGGTCACAATGCTCAAATTGCTATACCATATTGGTTTTCTTCGTTGACGTACATCCTAAGGAAAAATACACAAACAAAATCTGAGTCTCTATAGTTCCAGACTTTATGATCTCCAAGTGTAACAAAGAAAACCAACAATACCATTACTAGCTGAAGTGTGTGTGTTGGAGGGATAAAGTCAGTTCCAACTCTAGATGTTACTTGGACTTTCAGAAGTATTTCTGCTCTGAAAAATAACATACCACAGGATCTAACCTGTTCCTTAGGTTCCTAAAGGGTGTCCATACCTATAGCAGGCAACTCTACCAGATATTAACCATTTTGCTAGTTCGATTTGAGTTTGATTTATGCAGTCTCAGTATTGACCTTGGACAAAAATTCATGGAAAATGCTACCGAGAGACATAGCAGGAAAACAGAACAAGCTAGCAGTCATCAGCATGCTGAAGGCACAATGCTCTAAGTCCCTAGATAGCTCTCTTCAGTAGTTCAGTGTAAATGTTAAAATGTCAGGAAACAAGATGGCAGCAACTTGGCCATGCTGAATAGATAGTGATGTGGAAATTAATCAGTTTCACTTATAAAATGTAACGTAAATATAAATATATGTTCATAAATAAATAACACATAATACATAATTTAAACTGAATTCCTCAAAACAAAAAACAAAAACAAAATTCTCCTCCATGTGCGTAGTTTATATTCAATATTTCTGAGATGAGAAGGACCAAATTGACCTGGTTGACAGACTTGAATAAATTATGAATTGAAGAAGACAAATCTCTCAGGAAAACAAATGGAGTTGAAAAAATTAGCACAAGTGCCTATCTGGTGTTGTGGTTTGAATGTTAGTCAAGAAATTCAGGAGACCAAAATTCAAATCCCTACTTGACTATAGTAACTTACACTTAGCATCAAGTATATGATGAGAGATACTTGGATTAGCAGTAGCAGATGTGGTAAGAACTTTATGAATATTGTTGAACATGAAATGCAAAGATACAGAATGGGGGACAATGCCTGGCTCGAGAGCAGTATGTGTGAAAAAGATCTTGGAGTCCTTGTGGACAACAAGTTAAACATGAGCCAACAATGTGATGTGGTGGCAAAAAAAGCCAATGGGGTTTTGGCCTGCATCAATAGGAGCTTAGTGTCTAGATCTAGGGAAGTCATGCTACCCCTCTATTCTGCTTTGGTGAGACCACACCTGGAATATTGTGTCCAATTCTGGGCACCACAATTCAAGAGAGATATTGACAAGCTGGAATGTGTCCAGAGGAGGGCGACTAAAATGATCAAGGGTCTGGAGAACAAGCCCTATGAGGAGCAGCTTAAGGAGCTGGGCATGTTTCGCCTGAAGAAGAGAAGGCTGAGAGGAGATATGATAGCCATGTATAAATATGTGAGAGGAAGCCACAGGGAAGAGGGAGCAAGCTTGTTTTCCCTGGAGACTAGGACGCGGAACAATGGCTTCAAACTACAAGAAAGGAGATTTCATCTGAACATGAGGAAGAACTTCCTGACTGTGAGAGCCATTCAGCAGTGGAACTCTCTGCCCTGGAGTGTGGTGGAGGCTCCTTCTTTGGAAGCTTTTAAACAAGATGGCCATCTGTCAGGGGTGATTTGAATGCAATATTCCTGCTTCTTGGCAGGGGGTTGGACTGGATGGCCCATGAGGTCTCTTTGATTCTATGATTCTATGTTGGTTTTGCATTTTATGTAATTTTTTGGTGCTATTATGCTTTTGCGTTATATTGTGTGTACTGTATTGATGATAAGAGATATGGAGAACAAAATGTATGTGAAAAAGTTTGAAGCAGCTGAAGAGAAGACTGAGGCCAAGAAAAACTCATGCCAGGTTTGTGTTAAGGTCACAACAATTCCAAAACTATGTGAAAGCACACTGCAAAAAACTAAAATGGTTTACTACCCAGGGATTCAAATACAGATGTTTTTGTTTTTATGTTTTTAAGTGTTCAAAGATCTGAGCATAGAAGGATCAGGTGATCTGTTTCAATTTCTTCCATATTCTATCTTCCTTTGGTGCACTTTTTGTCCAGAAGATAAAACAATTCTAATTTTAGTACTTTTTTCTGTCTGTCTACCTATTCATCATGAACCAAAATAAAGTAGTCAACCATTCTCAGCTAAAAGTAGACTATTCCAAATGGAAAACATCCTATTTCCTAATATAAGAGGATAGAAAGATGGAATGTTTCATTAGCAATGGTCGTATTATAGTTTCTTTAAGAGCCAGATGGCTTCCTACAGTTATATAATAATAATAATAATAATAACAACAACAACAACAACAACAACAACATCAACATCAACATCATCATCATCATCAGTATCCGGTGTGTGATCTAATACAACAGCCAGTAGAGTGTCTGCTGTGGACTCATCTTGTTGTGTTTCAAATAATCTATATAAATAAAAATGTAATGTTCATTCGTGGGATTAACAGAACTCAAAAACCACAGGATGAATTGACACCAAATATGGACACAAGACCCCTAACAACCCAATGTATGTCATTTGGGAGTTGTAGTTGCTGGGATTTATAGTTTACCTACAGTCAAAGAGGATTCTGAACCGCACCAACGATGGAATTGAACCAAACTTGGCACACAGTTCTCCCAAGACCAACAGAAAATACTGAAAGGGTTTGGTGAGCAGTGTCCTTTGGTTTTGGAGTTGCAGTTCACCTACATCCAGAGAGCACTGTGGACTCAAA
>NC_090025.1:9849232-9983309 GCF_037176765.1 Anolis sagrei | reverse complement strand
TGCAGAGAGCCACATTTCGAAATGTCTAGAGCTTTTTGTCAGTGACCTCGACCGTCAGCTAGACTTCATATTCTCATGTTTCCCACCTAAACCCTAATTTTCATGGATGCCACAACAGCAGCACCCAAAAGCTAAGGAAAGAAAGCCATTGAGAAGTGGAGGATAGGCAGAGTTGTGTGAAATGACAGATGCCACTCAAAGAGCTACAAATAGGAAACCTGACTTTTTTTTCCCTTTGGGTTCTCTCTTATTCACAGTTTATTTATTCATCGTGTCAGGCAACCAAACAGTTGTATTACATTTTTGACAGAACAAACAAACAAACATACAATAGACACAGAGTTTGCAAGCTTGGTAGTTGATTAAATGTCCTTTGACCAGTATCTGGCCACTTGGAGTGCTTCTGGTGTTGCCGCAAGGAGGTCCTCCATTGTGCATGTGGCAGGGCTCAGGTTGCATTGCAGCAGGTAGTCTGTAGTTTGCTCCTCTCCACACTTGCATGTCGTGGATTCCACTTTGTGGCCCCATTTCTTAAGATTGGCTCTGCATCTCGTGGTGCCAGAGCGCAGTCTGTTCAGCACCTTCCAAGTTGCCCAGTTTTCTGTGTGCCCAGGGGGGAGTCTCTCATTTGGCATCAGCCATTGATTGAGGCTCTGGGTTTGAGCCTGCCACTTTTGGACTCTCGCTTGCTAGGGTGTTCCAGTGAGTGTCTCTGTAGATCTTAGAAAAATATTTCTTGATTTAAGTCGTTTAAGTGCTGGCTGATGCCCAAACAAGGGATGAGATGGAGATGTCTCTGCCTTGGTCCTTTCACTATTGGCTGCTACTTCCCAGCGGATGTCAGGTGGTGCAATACTGGCTAAGCAGTGTAATTTCTCCAGTGGTGTAGACACCCCGTGATAATGCGGCATGTCTCATTAAGTGCCACTTCCACTGTTTTAGTGTGGTGAGATGTGTTCCACACCGGGCATGCATACTCAGCAGCAGAGTAGCATAGCGCAAGGGCAGATGTCTTCACTGTGTCTGGTTGTGATCCCCAGGTTGTGCCAGTCAGCTTTCATATGATATTGTTTCTAGCACCCACTTTTTGCTTGATATTCAGGCAATGCTTCTTGTAGGTAAGAGCACAGTCCAGGGTGACTCCCAGGTATTTGAGTGTGCTGCAATGCTCCAGTGGGATTTCTTCACAGTGATGGGAGACTACTAAGTTACTAATCTTAGGAAGTGATAAAATCATGCCTCAGAGCAATCAAACATAAATTTCCCAGTCATTACTTCGAATATGGGAAACACAGCCCATCTAAAAGCAAAATCAGTTTATAAATCTGGCTCTGAGCTAGTGCAGTTGACCCATTTCTGTGAGACAATAAAGAAAAAAATTTGGTTCTCAAAAATCTAAGAGAAGCCCAAACTAAGAAATATAAGTAGAGTTTTCTCTTGTAATTGCAAATGTTGCAAGGCAATAACAGGAAATCAAATGCAGGGAAAGGTGCACTGAAATTTCTACTGCTTAAAATTAACTAATCATAGCCAACCAGGATTTTTAGATCCACTTCTTAAAGTATATAAGGCTAAGGTTACCCCCATGCTCTTATACAGATCTAAAGTTTGGGGCATAAACCATGTACCATTACTGAGTCGCCTTCGGGCTGAAAAGGGTGGGATAAAAGTGTGGCCCTGGTCAAGTGGGACCTGGTCAAAGTGGGACCTGGTCAAAGTGGGACCTGGTCAAGTGGGACCTGGTCAAAGTGGGACCTGGTCAAAGTGGGACCTGGTCAAGTGGTCTCTGGTCAAAGTGGTCCCTGGTCAAAGTGATACCTGGTCAAGTGGTCCCTGGTCAAGTGGTCCCTGGTCAAAGTGGGACCTGGTCAAAGTGGTCCCTGGTCAAGTGGTTCCTGGTCAAAGTGGGACCTGGTCAAAGTGGGACTGGGTCAAGTGGTCCCTGGTCAAAGTGGTCCCTGGTCAAGTGGGACCTGGTCAAAGTGGTCCCTAGTCAATGTGGGACTTGGTCAAAGTGGGACCTGGTCAAGTGGTCCCTGGTCAAAGTGGTCCCTGGTCAAAGTGGTCCCTGGTCAAAGTGATCCCTGGTCAAAGTGGTCCCTGGTCAAAGTGGGACCTGGTCAAGTGGTCCCTGGTCAAAGTGGTCCCTGGTCAAAGTGGGACCTGGTCAAGTGGGACCTGGTCAAAGTGGGACCTGGTCAAAGTGGGACCTGGTCAAAGTGGGACCTTGTCAAAGTGGGACCTGGTCAAAGTGGGACCTGGTCAAGCGGTCCCTGGTCAAAGTGGTCCCTGGTCAAAGTGGTCCCTGGTCAAAGTGGGACCTGGTCAAGCGGTCCCTGGTCAAAGTGGTCCCTGGTCAAGTGGGACCTGGTCAAGTGGTTCCTGGTCAAGTTGGCCCTGGCTAAAAAAAGGTTGGGAACCACTGGTCTAGAGTAATAGGTCAGAATATGTTCTTCTACATACTTGATTTAACATTATTTTTAAGGACCAGAACAGTAAGTTTAGGAAAAAAGTATGTATTAAACAGAAAAAATCAAGGCAACAAATATATTGAAAAATAATTTATCACGGGGGTGGGGAAGACAAGACTTCTACCTAGATTGTGATTCCATAACTGCCTTGAACACTTAAATGGGATAGATATTAGCCAGCTCATGTCCTGTCAGACTTCTCTACATTCCTACTGATTACAAAATTGCTCTGTCAAATCCTGCACCTACCCTACATTTCATTGGTTGCAGCATATTCCCTTTGGCTCAGAAGCTCTCGTTAAGGTGTCAGGCTCTGAATGATATGGATTAATTTCCTTTCCAGAGTCAAATCCTATTACACCATGAATCCAGGTGAATCACAGAAGTGGAGATGAAGTCTCCAGTGCTAAAATTAGGGCTGGGCAATTTGTTCAGCACCAAAGGCCAAATTGGAAGTACATCATGAGCTACATAAAATCTGCATATTTTAATTGCATATGATTAAAGTATTATGGGAAGCATTTTCATTGAACCTGTAATAAATTCAAATGAGTATACCGATTGCTCTTATCCTATCAAATTCTGATCCTGTAACTTACTCTGATAGTTTTAAATGAAACTATGATAGTTTCGACTTTTTGAAAAAATGAGAGCCAGTCCCTGTAGCAAAAATCTTAAAAAGCCAGAACTCGGAGGAAAACCAATTATTCACCTTATTTCTTCCCAAATAATTAGATACTGTATTTGAATCTGAACATTTTGTTCTGTGGGATAAGAGCATATATCCAGAACTAAATTACTTTGTGAGCCCAGTATTGTTACCCAGAAATACAACGATTCCATGGAGCTGGCAGCTCTTTTGAAGATTTGACGTGAAACATTTGCGGAGGAACAGAGTGACACTTCAGCATTAAGCAACAGTGTCGGACTTTGCCGGTTTTCCTCTTCTCTCCTCCTTTTGTCATATCTTTTATATTACAAGTCTGACAGCAGGACCAGGCTTGTTTTGATTAACCTGAAAGGCACTCTGGGAACTCTCCCTGCAAAAGACCAGGTAAAATGCTTGAAATAAAGAAACAGTAAAGGAAAGAAAGATACTGTGATCTTCCACAAAGTCTTAACTACCAGACAAAAAGTGAAACTATTTTGGAGAAAGGGGAAGGCAGGGCACTCATGATATTGATATTAATTCACTTATCCATCACCAACACCTCTTATCTATATAAATAAAAATGTAATGTTTGTTTGTGGTATTAACAGAACTCAAAAACCACTGGGCGAATTGACACCAAATTTGGACACAAGACACCTAACAACCCAATGTATGTACTTCACTAAAAAAAATGATTTTGTCATTTGGGAGTTGTAGTTTCTGGGATTTATAATTCACCTACAATCAAAGAGCATTCTGAACCCCACCAATGATGGAATTGAACCAAATGTGGCACACAGGACTCCCATGACCAACAGAAAACACTAGAAAGGTTTGGGGGCATTGACCTTGAGTTTGGGAGTTGTAGTATACCTACATCCAGAGAGCACTGTGGACTCAAACAATGATGGATCTGGACCAAACTCTACACGAATATTCAATATGCCCAAATGGGAACACTGGTGGAGTTTGGGGAAAATAGAATATTGACATTTGGGAGTTGTAGTTTCTGGGATTTATAGTTCACCTACCATCACAGAGCATTCTGAACCCCACCAATGATAGAATTGGGCCAAACCTCCCACACAGAAGCACCATGTGGGCCACACCAACACGTGGCAGGGGACAGCTAGTCTTTAAAATAAGTTTCAACCATAATGGCCTAATGAAGAACACAACTTTGTCAGGAGGTGTTATAATGTTATAACATGTTATATGGTGTTATAACATGCAGAATAATCACAGGATGTCTAAAACATAAACCTGTTGATAAACTCTACAAACTAGCTGGCATTGCCCCCCCCCCCCCCCCATTTGCGATGGGAAGTTGCTGCTAAATATGAGAGAAATAAGGTTGAACACTGTGAAAGCCACTCACTACATGGCTACCAGCCTCCTCCCAGTAGACTCAAATCAAGGGAAAGCTTTATGAGAACTACCACTCCTCTTGGCGTCCCCCCAGCAACAGCAAGGGTATCCCTCTGGGCAACTAAACCAGGAAAACCCAACTGGATGCCCCCCCCCCCACAAGAGAGGGTCTTCATCCAGGGGCAAACCAAGAATGGGCAACTTGGAAGTCCCTGAACAGACTCAGAAGTGGAGTGGGCAGATCAAAAGACAACCTGGCAAAATGGCACTACCTAAAAGAATCCCACACCTTGTGTGACTGCGGAGCAGAACAGACAACTCTGCATCTGTGTGCTTGTCCACTATGCCCTGCCTTATGTACAGAGGAAGAATTATTGGAGGCTACAGACAATGCCATTGCTGCTGCCAGTTTTTGGTGAAAAGATATTTAGCCATGTGCACTCCTTCTATTTTTATCAGTTTTATACTAATTTATGCAATGCATTTGATACGAAATAAATAAATAGGAGGTTAGAACCTAAAATAATTAATTGTTCTTTGTAGACAGCAACCCATCTTCCAATGGTTAAGATCATGGAAGCTAAGCCTCACAGAGCACCATCACTGTCCAATTTATGAGTTAGGAAGTCCACAGACCTGTTCCACACACAGAGGCGGCCCTAGGTAATTTTCAACAGTAAGCAAACAGTATTTCCCCCCCCCCCCCCCAAAGCAATCACTGATATATATTTTCTGTTCATCGTGGGAGTTCTGTGTGCCATATTTGGTTCAATTCCATCATTGGTGGAGTTCAGAATGCTCTTTGATTGTAGGTGAACTATACATCCCAGTAACTACAACTTGCATATGTCAAGGTCTATTTTCCCCCAAGAGCGCCTCAAGGGCACCCCTGGGCAAAATCAACTATACTGCAAATGCTTACTTTGCATAATGGGTTGAGCTGCCCCTGTCCACACAAATTAACTAGGTGGCTTTAGGAACACGGATCTCTTTCACATTCTCCCAGATCAGTTTCCTGCTTCAGGGTTGTTGTAAAGTTTGCAACAATTCGGTACCCATAATACTCTAAGCAGCACAAGTAAGTCATCATTATTGCAAGGTGGTAGATCTAGAATATTTACAAATCATTGATAGTAAAGGTTTCCCCTGACATTAAGTCTAGTTGTGTCCAACTCTGCATGGTGGTGCTCATCTCCTTTTCTAAACTGAAGAGCTGGCATTGTTCACAGACACCTCCAAGGTCACGTGGCCGATGTGAGTGCATGGAGTGCCATTACTATCCTGCAGAAGCGGTACCTATTGATCCACTCACATTCATATGTTTTTGAAGTGCTAGGTTGACAGAAGTTGGGCCTAACAGAGGGGGCTCACCCAGCTCCCCGGATTCAAACCACCAACCTTTCAATCAGCAAGTTCAGCAGCTTAGCGGTCTAATCTGCTGCACCACCCAAAGCATTGATAAATTATTGTTATTATTTATATTCTGATTTTCTACCAAATGGGATTCAGTGTGGTGAATAATGAACATTTCACTCAAGAAATAACCAGGAAACTCTGAGATTTCTCAAAGCACTGAAAAACAAACAATCAAAGTCTGCAGTAGCTGAAACTTCTGGTCTTTTCCAAGTAGTGCAATTAAACACATTATGGTGATGGGAAACAAAGTAAATGGAATAGAAGTAGTAGTGGTCAGTGTAGCACAATTTTTTTATAAATATCTAAAGATTAATATGAGACAAAATAGTAATGTAAGGGACTCCTTGATTCTTAAGGGAGGAAATGAAAGGATTTCATTCAGCATATACCCACATGCTCCATTGTATCCATCTGTGACCTTTACATATAAAAGGTGAGGAAAATAGCCTTTCTTGCATTCAAGACCAATATTGTAACCACGGGAGACTCATGAGCTCTCTTCTTTATATCTAATCATTGTAAGAAGTCAAACTACTGATACCTAGGCAAGAGAGAGGAGGCAAGCCTGGGAGGTGGGAGATTACTTCTGTCCTTGACTTGGCTGCCAACAAGGAAGCAAAATGAGCCGCCAGTTGTATTTATTTCGTCAGAAAATTTCATTCCCTGCCCTGCCAAGGGCAAAGAGAGACTTTGCATTTCCATCTTCTTAATGAACACCCACCAATCCTATTTTGTTACATGGCTTTCTTAAGATGACTATAAATCTAATTTAAGAGCTGGAGAAAGGCAATGTGGGTGAGTAAACATTCATAACTATTAGACAAAATTAAGTAATTGAAGTGAAGAATAACAATTCCTTCATTCCGAAAGGATATTCAAATTCTAATCCATTCCGCAATCTGTACTGAAACCATAACAGCATTTGGGAAGAAATATAAATTTAGTTCTATTAAATACAGTGAATCATTTCACCCAATAGATAAGGGCTATTTTTCTCCCTCTGTACATCTTCTTTAATGTTTCTAATGTACAAGATTTCAGTCAAATTGCTTGCCATTCCCAGTCTTATCTAGTGAAGAATGAAATACCCATTCACGTCTTATCAGAGAGTTCTCCCCATAACCAGCATTCTTCCTCTTAATCATCACTTGCTTTAGGAATATTTGAATAAAATGAACAACATTTTTCAACAGCTGCAGATTAATATTTGAAATATTTTATAATACAAAAGGAATATTTGCCCTTCTGTTATCCTTCCACATTATGAGCATGCCTCATGCTCTTCTTCCACAGCCAATACTTTGTGCTTATTTATTTATTTACTTTATTTCTATACCGCTTTTCTCAGCCCTCAGGCGACTCAAAGCGGTGAACAACACCAGTACAAAATATCACAAAACAAGTATAGGGCAATTAAAAACAATTATCACATAAATCATTAACATCAGTATAACAATCATTAGCGCCTCAACAGTAAAATCAGAATCCAGTCTCATCATCCATTATTCTGTATTCCTATGTTCAATTACACTGTTTAATCAAATGCTTGTTCGAACAGCCAGGTCTTCACTTTCCTCTGAAATGCCAGCAGGGAGGGGGCCAATCTGATATCTGCAGGCAGGGCGTTCCACAGCCAAGGGGCCACCACTGAGAAGGCCCTGTCTCTCGTCCCCGCCAAGCGCGCCTGTGATGCAGGAGGGACTGAGAGCAGGGCCTCCCCAGACAATCTTAACGTCCTAACTGGTTCATAGGAGGAGATGCGTTCGGAGAGGTAAGTAGGGCCAGAACCATTTAGGGCTTTATAGGCTAACGCCAGCACTTTGAATTGTGCCCGGTAGCAAACTGGTAGCCAGTGGAGCTGGCGCAACAGAGGAGTAGTGCCGCTCCTGTTAGCAACCTGGCTGCCGAGCGCTGGACCATTTGAAGCTTCCAAGCAGTCTTCAAAGGCAACCCTACGTAGAGAGCATTGCAGTAGTCCATGTGGGATGTAACCAGAGCGTGGACTACCGTGGCTAAGTCAGACTTCCCAAGGTACGGGCGCAGCTGGTGCATAAGTTTTAACTGTGCGAATGCTCCCCTGGTCTCCGCTGAAACCTGGGGTTCCAGGCTCAGCGACGAGTCCAAGATCACACCCAAGCTGCAAACCTGCGTCTTCAGGGGGAGCTTCTACTTCCTACGGCTACAGATTCATGCTACCCTGTGTTAAAGAGATGATAGGAAAGGTGTGGTTTGAGCACTGGACAATGGCACTGGACATCAGGTTTTGACACTGGAGATCAGGGTCTCTCAGCCTCAGAAGAAGGCAAAGGAAAATCCCCTCTGAACAAATGTTTCCAAACAGGTTCCCCTTAGGACAGTGGTTCTCAACCTGGGGTCCCCAGATGTTTTTGGCCTACAACTCCCAGAAATCGCAGCCAGTGTACCAGCTGTTAGGATTTCTGGGAGTTGAAGGCCAAAAACATCTGGAGACCCCAGGTTGAGAACCACTGCCTTAGGATCACCATCAGTCAGAAACAACCTGAAGGAACACACCAACAGATGACAAGATGGTCTACAGACAATTGAGATTTTAGTACTGCAGCAACACTAAAACGGCTAATGATAATTACATACAGTCTGGCAAGTCATGGTTAAGCAATTCAAAAATGTACCTGAGTAACAAGTGGCTCCAATAATCTCTCCACAGTAAGAGTCCTGATTTCCAAACTTTTGGGGTCCCATTTTAAAATGATTGGTGAAGTTGCAGAAGTCATTCTCCCTGAAACAAAGATAATCAGTTAGAGGGATACTTAACTCAAATTTAAATAGAGCCATATCTTGAGAATGACATTTACTTATTACACAGATGTTGGCGTTATAGAAATCACAGATTGAAATTAGTTCAATTTCAGACAGAATGCTAAATTAAGAGGAAGAAGCCAAAATGCAGAAGAAAAGAAATGCTCATTTATTTCCATGGAATATAAATGGTGAATTCTGTCTCCAAACAGAAATTTGTAAGAACGATTTCTATATTTCTTTATACTATTGACCCCACACAAAAAAGCAACCATTATGGAACTAAGCCAGTTTCGATGTGAGCAAAATGAAAAGCATCATAAATATAATATTGCATCCTTTCTATGGAAATGTTATGAAACATTCAGGTGACAGATTTAAAATAGTGAACTTTCATTCTAGTTGATTGCCAGAGGATATTAAAATTAAACATTTGTGGGAGCAAAAGGACCCGTGGCCTATAAACCCAACAATAGTGTTTCAATGAACATTTAAAGAAACGTTTATATAGTTGTACAGAAAATTGCTTACAAATATAAGGCTAAGAAAGAAACAAGGCAAGATGTCTTCTGTAAAGAAGTCCACGCTTCAAGAATGACTGATCAAAAGCAAAGAAATTGGCCAAGAAAAAAATAGATTTTTATTTATTGTGTCATCAGCAACCAGACATTTGTATTACATTTTTAACAAAAACAAACAAACAAACAGACAAAACACAGAATTTGCAAGCTTTGTGACTGATTAAATGTCCTTTGACCAGTAGCTGGCCACTTGGAGTGCCTCTGGTGTTGCCGCAAGGAAGTCCTCCATTGTGCATGTGGCAGGACTCAGGTTGCATTGCAGCAGGTGGTCTGTAGTTTGCTTTTCTCCACACTCACATGTCGTGGATTGCACTTTGTAGCCCCATTTCTTAAGATTGGCTCTGCATCTTGTGGTGCCAGAGCGCAGCCTGTTCAGCGCCTTCCAAGTTGCCCTGTCTTCTGTGTGCCCAGGGGGGAGTCTCTCATCTGGTATCAGCCATTGATTGAGGTTCTGGGTTTGAGTCTGCCACTTTTGGACTCTCGCTTGCTGAGGTGTTCCAGCAAGTGTCTCTGTAGATCTTAGAAAACTATTTTTTTTATTTAAGTCATTGACATGATACCCAAACAAGGGAGATGTCACTGCCTTGGTCCTTTCACTATTGGCTGCTACTTCCCGGAGAATGATCCCAATTCAATGATGTGGAGACACAGTTGTGCAGACAACAGATGCTTTCACACTTTATGACCTCTTCAGCCTATTAGCTTTCTATCCAATAAGGGTGCTACCATGCGACCTAGTAAATATGGCACATTCCAATTTTTTGCAAGACAGTCAGTGCTACAATCTATTCCTAATCTAGAAAGAAAATAAGAAAAATAATTAGAGATTTCTCTCATGCAAGAGACACAATACATGAAACATAGGGTTTTTAATTACATAGAAATTATATAAGGAAAGAAAAAAACTAAAGAAACAGAGCAAAATAAAACATGGGAGGGAAGTTAACCATAAAGTCATGCTAAAAAACATAGAAACGTATTAATCAAACAAACTAATAATCAATACTGTCAAAGTTAAACCCGCAAACCGAGAGCACCAATTGCACTTACGACATCATCACATGTAGAAGTTTCATTGTCCTAGGATGCTTCTGCCCCAGTTGAGCCAATGAGCTCCATGCCACCCATCACATGATATAGCCTCACCTCCGGCAGTGCTCCGTGGCTCAGCTGGGACAGAAACATCCTGAGTCATTGTGCCAGTAACATGGAAGCCTCCCCATGTTCCTTCTGGAACTACATGACTTTCATGAGGGGAAGCCACATGGCGACGCTTCCCCACATGTGATGGGGTAACATCAGTTGCTGGTGAGGTAGGGTGCAGGGCATCTGGAGAGGCCCTACTCACACTCCCACCTGCATCGCAAGCACGATTGGTGGGGACGAGAGAGAGGGCCTTCTCAGTGGTGGCCCCTCGACTCTGGAACTCACTCCCTAAGGACATCAGGCATGCCCCATCTCTGGCAGTCTTCAGGAGGAGCTTGAAAATGTGGTTGTTCCAGTGTGCCTTCCCAGAATAAAGAATCCTTAGCATTATGTCCCCCCAAAAAGCACTTTATATCGATTTAGGACTGCTTGTATGTCTCTATCAACACCCCACCTCCTGTATCTTGTTCATGCCTAGCATTATTTTTTAAACGTTAATTACATTTGGCCCAGCCATAGATTTTGAATGTGAACTGTATTCTGTTTAATGTTTATGCTTTTTGTGTATGAGATTTATTTTAAATTGCTTTGTATTGTATTTGTTATTGTTTGTATTGCTTGTATGGTTGTATTGTGGGCTCGGCCTCATGTAAGCCGCACCGAGTCCCATGGGGAGATCGTAGCAGGGTATAAATAAAGTATTATTATTATTATTATTATTATTATTATTATTATTATGCCCGTTATCCCCGATTCGCCATTGAGGCTGGCTTCTTGGCAGGGGGTTGGACGGTATGGCTCATGAGGTCTCTTCCAATTCTATGACGACTTTGTCAATATTATGGGGTCCCTAGTGTTTTTAATAATCCAATAACTCAACAATACACTTTTGTCACCAGTCTGTATTGATCTACAGTATTACCTGTCATGCATAATGCTAATTACATTTAACCAATCTTAAAACAAAATACATCATTCAACTTTAATAGCATGCGCTGGTTTTACAGATAGCAACATAATCATAAGGTTCTGTTCCATTTTAAACAAAAAAGGTAACCCATAGAGAGAAGCAAAACTGCTTAGAATAATAGAATCCATTTAGATTTATTATTGATGTATTTGGACTGTTGTTTGTATGATTTTAAGGTGTTGTAAGCTGCTTTGGGTCCCGTAAGGGAGAAAAGCAGGGTATAAATAAATATTTTTAAATAATAATTATTATAGTGATAATAATAACATTCATTTTCATGTATCTATACAGAAATTTCCAACCAACTCTTCTTGTGTACTGCAGCATGAAACAAGTTAAAATTATAATATCATATATACCTAATCTACATAATGCACCCAATAAAAATATAATAAAAGCAAAGGACAGGCAGAGAGACCGCAGAGAAAATTCGCCCTTTAAATAAAACATTGAGTACTTTGCAATGCAAAACTCAAATGAAATAAAAAATGTTTTTACCAACTAGTGAAAAACAGGTAGAGAGAGGGGTCTTCTATTCCCAGGATAAGACAAATTCTACAACCTTAATGACTATGAATTCACCAAGGAGGTGTCAATTCTTTCCACCATTAGCTATCGGTGTATCCACAGTACACAATTGCAGCACAGTACAATTGCACAGTACACAATTGCAGTTAAAGTGGTACCACTTTAACTGGAAAACTGCAGCTTATGGAACACTAGGATTTGTAGTTTTGTAAAGTTCTTTGAATTATCTGCTAAAAATAATTTGAAGTCCACTGTACTTCAGGAAAGTTGACTAGGATAGTCTAAAGGCAAATCTGCACTGACAAATTATCCTGAAGGGTGGAAGAATCAGCTCTGTGGCTAAAAACACATGAAGCAGTTCTGGGTTAATGTACGCCAAGGTCACCTCAATGCAACCTTGTGCCACATTCACAAATGGCACGGGCTATTCTGAATTCTCCCTGAGAACCCAGATCAAATCATGACTTTGGGCTCATGGAAACAGTTGGAACCAGCTACAACTGTTGACACGACAATGTATTTATTATTTATTTACTTCATTTATATACCACTTTTCTCAGCCCTCAGGCAACTCAAAGCGGTTAACAACAGCAAAAATTCAATGCTTAACATCATAAAAACATCGCAAAAAGAATCTGTGAACCCCACCTCCTTCAAGATGAACTGAATCACCTCAACTGGGCTCTACAGGCCAATGGAGACGCCACCTCAGATATCAGAAGAGCTGCAAGACTGAGAACAAGACACGAGAATGAAGACGAAGATCCACCCAGAGAAAAAGTGTTCTTGCCATACATCAAGGGAACCACTGACCGCAGAGGGAAGCTGATGAGGAAACACAACATACAAACTATCTACAGACCCACCAAGAAAATCCAACAAATGCTACATTCAGCAAAGGACAAGAGGGATCCTCTCACTTCTGCAGGAGTCTACCGTATACCATGCAGCTGTGGACAAGTCTACAGAGGGACCACCAAACGCAGCAGCATTGCCCAGACACGAATCAAGGAACATGAAAGGCACTGCAGACTACTTCAACCAGAGAAGTCAGCCACAGCAGAGCACCTGAGGAACCAACCTGGACACAGCATTTTATTTGAGAACATAGAAATGCTGGACCACTCTCACAACCACCATGTCAGACTACACAGAGAAGCCATTGAAACCCACAAGCATGTGGACAATTTCAACAGAAAGGAGGAAACCATGAAAATGAACAAAATCTGGCTATTGAAAAACTAAAATTACAACAGCACAACAACAGAGAGGAAACAAACAAGGACATCTAATCACCTCTCAACAAAAGTTTGCTCTAGGCAATGTCAGGCCATTATATGCTAATCAAGGTGGTCAGTTGAAACATTCACACCTAGCTCCAGCAGACAAGAGTCCTTTGTCCCACCCTAGTCATTCCACAGATATATAAACCCTTTTTCCTAGTTCCAACAGACCTCACTACCTCTGAGGATGTTTGCCATAGATGCAGACAAAACGTCAGGAGAGAATGCCTCTAGAACATGGCCATATAGCCCGAAAAAACCCACAAGAACTGAGTGATTCCAGCCATGAAAGCCTTCGACAATACATTGAACATCTCTACGGGGAGAAACTGTTCCAAGACACACAGACCTCACTTCTGAGGATGCTTGCCATAGATGCAGGCGAAACGTCAGGAGAAATGCCTCTAGAACATGGCCATATAGCCCGAAAAAACCCACAAGAACTGAGTTAAAAAACAATTAAAATAATAACATAATAAACAGTTAAACGTCAATATAACATCTCATTAGCGTCTCAGTAAAATCAAGATCCAATCTCATCATCCGTTGTTCCGTATTCCTATTTTCATTACACAATGCCATATTCCCTGGACTTGGGCAGCATGGGTACACAGGATGCCCCTCTCCCATCCTTCTCATCACAGTTACCAGTGTGTATGACATGGCTCATGTTGGTTCCTCGTCACCTGGAGTGACACTAACCTGAATGACAAGGTGATTGGAGAAGTGAGAGAAGAGAAAAGGCAGCAATTCCTCCTCTCCCCCTCCCATATTGCAGTAACACCCCCGCTAATGTCACTCCAGGCAATGAGTAACAGGAACTAGCCAGTCACACCTGCTGGTCATTACAATGAGGACTATTATGTTTGTGCAGTGTGGATGCGCTATGTGTCTCCAACTGAAGCAGAACAAAGAGAAGGACTATATCTCTGAATCTTACAGAACAAATCAGTGGGAGGAACAGATCCTTGATCATCTCATACCCAAGCCTATTAAAGATCTAATTACTGACACTTTGAATTCTGCCCAGCATCCAGTAGACAACCGACACAGAAGATGCAGGATATGTGGAACATGGTTGACAACACTGCCACCCACATTGGCTGCTTTTGCAGTCATATTACAACAATTCGACATCCACTGAATAGGTCTTGCTGTCATCACAGCTAGCTCTTAAATTCAGCACAAAATACAGCCTTTGTCTATGGGGGAGGCACAATGGTCGCTCGCGCTCCCACCTCCTTTGCAGGCGCGATTGGTGGGGACGAGGGAGAGGGCCTTCTTGGTGGTGGCCCTCGACTCTGGAACTCACTTCCCAAGGATATTAGACATGCCCCAACTCTGGCAGCCTTTAGGAGGAGCCTGAAAACATGGTTGTTCCAGTGTGCCTTCCCAGAATAAGGAAAACTCTCAGCAATATGCCCTCAAAATGCACTTTACCATTGACTGTGTTCCCTCATTTTTCTTTGAAAAACCCTATCCCAGTTATATTCTACCTTGTTCATGCCCAGCATTATTTTTATATTTTAAATTATTACATTTGGCCCGGCCATAGGTTTTTAAAATGCTTGTGTGTTATTGTTATTGTTTATTTTTTGCTTATGTGATGTATCTTAATTGTTTTGAATTGATTTTTTTGTTATTGCTTTTGTTTATTGATGTACTGTGGGCTTGGCCTCATGTAAGCCGCGCCGAGTCCCTTGGGGAGATGGTGGTGGGGTATAAATAAATTATTATTATTATTATTATTATTATTATTATTATTATTATTATTGGACTTTACAGAGCCCCACAAGTCTGGAAATCCTCACTAGTTGCCTTCCTTTCCACACAAAAAAATAGGAAGAGCTGAAAATGGTAGAATTTGGGCCATAATGGAGGCATCTTGAAGTTTTTTTTGTTTTGTTTTGTTTTTTGAAGTACCAGCACAATCAACTTTCAGCATTACAGTATACAAGCAAATACGGGGAACAGGTGGACCAAAGCAGTCTTGTGGTGCTGCCTACAGCTCATAAAAAGGCTTCTCTATGGGCTCACAGTCTAAACAAGACATTCACAAAGAAGCACCTGTAAGTCAAATTTTATTTATTTATCGTGTCAAGGGTTGTTTTACAATTGTATTACAGGGTTGTTGTAGGTTTTTCCGGGCTATATGGCCATGTTCTGGAGGCAATTTTTCTCCTGACGTTTCACCTGCATCTATGGCAAGCATCCTCAGAGGTAGTGAGGTCTGTTGGAAGTAGGAAAAATGGGTTTATATATCTCTGGAAAGACCAGGGTGGGACAAGGGACTTTTGTCTGCTGGGGCTAGATGTGAATGTTTCAGCTGATCACCTTGATTTGCATTCAATGGCTTGGAAGTGCCTGGGGGAATCCCTTGTTGAGGGTGATTTTATGTGCCTGTTTGTTTCCCCTCTGTTGTTTTGCTGTTGTGATTTTTGAGTCCTTTAATACTGGTAGCCAGATTTTGTTCATTTTCATGGTTTCTTCCTTTCTGTTGAATTGTCCACATGCTTGTGGATTTCAATGACTTCTCTGTGTAATCTGACATGGTGGTTGTGAGAGTGGTCCAGCACTTCTGTGTTCTCAAATAATATGCTGTGTCCAGGTTGGTTCATCAGGTGTTCTGCTATGGCTGATTTCTCTGGTTGGAGTAGTTTGCAGTGCCTTTCATGTTACTTGATTCATGTTTGGGCAATGCTGCGTTTGGTGGTCCCTCTGTAGACTTGTCCACAGCTGCATGGTACACGGTAGACTCCTGCAGAGGTGACAGGATCCCTCTTGTCCTTTGCTGAACGGAGCATTTGTTGGATTTTCCTGGTGGGTCTGTAAGTGGTTTGTATGTTGAAACATACTGAAACATTCACACCTAGCCCCAGCAGACTAAAGTCCTTTGTCTCACCCTGGTCATTCCACAGATATATAAACCCGTTTTTCCTACTTCCAACAGACCTCATTTCCTCTAAGGATGCTTGCCATAGATGCAGGCGAAACGTCAGGAGAAAAAGTGCCTCCAGAACATGGCCATATAGCCCAGAAAAACCTACAACAACCCAGTGATTCCGGTCATGAAAGCCTTCGACAATACATTGTATTTAGGCCTGGGTAACAACGGAAAAATTTGTTTCTAAAATCGATTCGTTTTTTGGGGTTTTTTGCGTTTTGATATTTAAAAAAATTCCGATTTTTTTTTTTAAAAGTTCGATATTTACGAAATTTCGTAAATGGTAAAAAAATTACAAAACAATAACAAAACAATAACGAATCGATTCGTTAATGGCGGACACGACCACGCAATATGCTAAAAAACCTCCAAATGGGACAGGGGGAACTTCTGAAGCTTTCCTCTCCCTCTGTTGTTGACTATTGGTGTGATATTATAATTTTTTTTCACTAATTAAACAAAAAACAACTATAAAACTTGCCCCAGACATGCGGAAATAATAACGAAACGACCTCAAACCAATAACGAAACGAATACATAACGAAATACGAAGCATTTACGAAACGAATTGAAAAATTCGTTTCGTTTTTTAAGTTGCTCCAGAATGGTTCGTTATCGCTTCGTTAACAAAAAAATAACGATTTTTTAACGAATTACGAATTAACGAAACGAAACCGCCCAGCCCTAATTGTATTACATTTCTAACAGAATAAATTTCTATCAGAATATCAACAGGCATCATTTGTTTCTAAGCCAAATGATGCCTGTTGATATTCTGATATCATCCTAATGGATAGAAATAGAAGTACAATCAGTTTCAACAAGAGGAGAAAAAATCAGAAAGAAATGGGGGGAAAAACAGGAATGAGGGTACAAAGAAATATGAGGACACAATGGAAGCCAAGGGAGAGAACTAAAGGTTAAAAACAGCAACAGCATTTGGGAGGAAAGAGAGGTTTGGAGAAAAGGAAGGCAAAAACATCAAGGAAGATATCAAAAAAACACCCTTTGGTTAGAAGCACCTGTCATTATTCACTGACAGGCAACTCAGCCCCCAGGAGATCTGGCTAATATAACACAAGATGACAAGAGGAGGCCTGAACCATCTTTCAGCCACAGATGGAAATCGAGAGAGGTGAACACGATGGTTCAGAGAGATCTTTTGAACACTGAACTGCAGCGTGTGTTTTCTCGTGCTTCATTGTGTATATTTAGGGCTTTTCTTACATTTTAAATGCTTTCTATAAGCTATATTTCAAAATCAAAAAGAGCTTTGACCATTTTTCTTAACTTGGCACACATACAGAGGAAAATACCCAGGAAGTACTGCACTCTTTATAAATATCTCTGCATGTGAGGGGGTGTCAAGCGTATTCATAAATTTTCAAATTTTTGGCAAGAAAGGGTTGCTTTAACACGATGAGACATCTCATCCAAAAAATCATCAACTACAATGTCAACAAAATTGTCCTTCAAAGAGAGCTGAAAGGTTGGCAGTTTTTTCATTGTCTTTTTAGATTTTGATGAGTTTCGTGAGAAAAAAAAATATTTTTAAAATTATTTTTATCTACTCTCCTGCCCTGCAAAACCTTCCATCTAACTTATTCACTCTCCTTAATTTAAACATCTTTAAATAACAGGTGGTGCCTCTACACCAGCATTTCTCAACCTGTGGGTTAGGAAGCCTGGTGGGTCGCAAGGGGATTTCAGAGGGGTCGCCAACGACCATCAGAAATTATTTTCATTGCTACTTCATAACTGTAAGTTTGCTATTGTTATGAATTGTAATGTAAATATCTGATATGCAGGATGTGACGGCGCATCAGGCCCCACTTGTATGTGAATGTACAGTTGAATTATTTGGTCATCTATAGCTGTCAATCAATGTTATTTTGCACCAGTTGAATTGCTCCCCCAGCCCAATTGTTTGGCTCCGCCCCTTCCTGGGGAAGAGGGCTGTGCTTTATTTTCATTCTACCATCAGACAACTCAGCAGATGGACGTGAGAAAAGCTTGGCTCTAAAGCCCTCAGTCAAGTTATCTCTCATCAACAATTCTTAAGTTAGTACTCTTAAGATTCATGCTTCATGTTCAGATCACCCTGGACGATGTTGAGGAATCTTAAGCACCTTCAAACCAGTCCTTTGGCACCAAGAGGAAGACTTTGTGCCTTCAAATATAGGCTATTGGACTGGGGTTGTGAATGTTCAGGCCTTCACAGCCATCGAGAAAGAGGGAACTTGGAAAGCTTCTCAGCTGGAAAACTCCTTGGACCCAAGACTTCAGAGACTATAATGTATATTTTCTTTACCCCCTGTTGAAACATCAAGTTTATGTCTAAGGAAGATAACTCATTGTGAACAATAAAGCCTATTTCGAGTTATCTATAGTGTCTTAATCCTTGAGAGTTCCAGTTCTCTAAAGGAGGGCAAGAAGCAATCCCCTGGGGAAAAGATGCCACGTCCATGTTTCTTTCACTAAGATCTATAGCCCCCAGGCACGATGGCATACAGGATGTATTTTCATTCACTGGATCAAATTTGGCACAAATACCCAATACGTCCAAATTTGAATACTGTTGGGGTTGGGAGGAGATTGATTTTTTTTTCATTTGGGAGTAGTAGTTGCTGGGATTTATAGTTCACTTACAATCAAAGACCATTCTGAACTCCGCCAACTATGGAATTGAACCAAACTTGGCACACAGAACTCCCATGGCCAACAGAAAATACTTGAAGGGTTTGTTGGGCATTTAACTTGAGTTTTTGCGTTGTAGTTCATTATATCCAGGGAGCACTGTGGGCTCAAACAATGATGGATCTGGAGCACACTCGGCACACTCCTCCTGTTGTGGTGACCCCCAAACACAACATTATTTTCGTTGCTACTTCATAACTGTCATTTTGCTACTGTTATGAATCATAATGTAAATATCTGATACACAGAGTGTCTTTTCATTCACTGGACCAAATTTGGCACAAACACCCGATACGCCCAAATTTGAATACTTGTGGATTTGGAAGGGGGGATTGATTTTGTCATTTTGGAGTTGCAGCTGCTGGGATTTATAGTTCACCTACAATCAAAGACCATTCTGAACTCCGCCAACTATGGAATGGAACCAAACTTGGCACACAGAACTCCCATGGCCAACAGAAAATACTTGAAGGGTTTGTTGGGCATTGTAACTTGAGTTTGTGAGTTGTAGTTCACCTACATCCAGAGAGCACTGCGGACCCAAACAATGATGGATCTGGACCAAACTTTGCATGAATACTCAATATGTCCAAATGTGAACACTGGTGGAGTTTGGGGAAAATAGACCTTGACATTTGGGAGTTGTAGCAGCTGGGATTTATAGTTCACCTACAATCAAAGAACATTCTGAATCCCACCAACGATAGAATTGGGCCAGACCTCCCACACAAAACCCCATGCCCTGAAGGGGCTTGCTGGCATGATCCTCCCTCCAGCCTTGCCCACTCTCCCTCGTCCACACATGCACACCATGCTGCCATGTATCAAGCATGGTTATTTTCCACTCCCTGCTCAGAAAGAGCCCCCCCCCCCCCCTTGGCTGAGAGGCAAACTGAGAGGCTGGCCAATTACAACGGGGAGGGGTTTTGGTGGAAGGATTCGCCATCTGTTTCCAAAAAGGAAGATAAGGTCAGGCAAAGAGATCTTCAGCTTTCTCTGCCAAAAAGGGTTCCCAAGATCATCAGAAATATATATATATATTATGGTTGGGGGTCACCACAACATAAGGAATTGTATTAAGGAGTCACGGCATTAGGAAGGTTGAGAAGCATTGCTCTACACTATGGAATTAAAGCAGTTGCTGGGTGATCTTCAATTCATTTCCCACTTACAAGCAGTCCTTTCAATATCTTAACATAAAAGACTTAGGGTTTTTGAATGTGTAATAAAGAACAGTGTTTCTGGATAAATCAATAACAATTACTGTACAACTCAGGATTTAAATAATCATATAATAGGTTATATATCTCATGGTAATATAATCATACATTATGATGAAACAATCTACTCATAATTCACACTATGTTCTAATTAAAGAACTTTATCAATGGAGAAAAAATAAGTTGCAGGCTTTATAGCTGAAGTTAGGATAAATGATTACTGATCAATTACACTAATCTTTCCTTCCCCATTCAGGTTGTATACAGAAAAGGTACCATTCAACCAAAGAAGAGAATTTTAGATAATTACATCCTCATTCAGATTCTTTCATTCATTCACTCATTCTCTCTCTCGCACATATGCATCCTCACTGGTACAGCTCAGTTAATGGAGTAGATTTTTTTCCTGGGCATTACTACTGTAAACAACAACAACAACAACAACAACACAATGCAGAGCAGAAGGGAGAACTGGCAAAAGAAGGTTCTCCATGGACAGGCCTGTAGCCAGGAGGGGGGGGGGGGCTTGAGGGGCTTCCCCCCCCCCCCCCCCGAAATTCTCAGGGTGTCCGCGAGAAGGTCTTACTGGTACATTATTTAAACTGTTGTGTTTATTCATATCATGATCTGATCACCATGCTCAATATATCCCATATGCATGGGGGTATTGGGATAATTATACAAAAAGTTTGCTAGGGTAGATCCTGAACCCCCCCCCCCCCCCCCAATCAAACTCAGACCCCTCACCCACCCTACGGGCCTGTCCATGGACAATTCCTGGGAGAACAAAACTGAAAAGGAAAAAAAAACATGGCTGTGGCTCACAAATGGAACTTTGTAAAAGGAGATGGAGGGCCTGATTCCTGCAGCCCAAGAACAAGCCAATAGAACCAATGCCATCAAAACCGGAATTGAAAAGTCAACAGCAGATTCCAAGTGTAGACTCTGCAAGGAAGCAGATGAAACGATGGATCACATACTCAGCTGCTGCAAGAAGATTGTGCAGTCGGACTACAACCAGTGGCATAACACCATTGCTCAGATGAACCATTGGAACTTGTGCCACAAATACCATCTGCCTGTGGTATCACAAGTCTGAAAAGGTTATGGGAAATGAACACGTCAAACTACTCTGGGACTTCTGGATTCAGACTGACAGAGTTTTGGAGCACAAGACTTCTGACTTCACAATTACTGAGAAGAAAAAAAAGTATGGATAGTCGATGTTGCAATCCTAGGTAACAGCAGAATTGAAGAGAAACAACTGGAAAAGTTGACATGATATGAGGATTCAAAGATTGAACTGCAAAGACTCTGGTCCAAGGCAGTCAAGGTGGTCCCAGTCATGATTGGCACAATGGGCGCAGTGACTAAAGACCTTGGCCTGCACTTAAAGACAATCAGCGCTGACAAAATTACTATCTGTCAGTTGCAAAAGGCTACCGTACTCGGATCTGCACACATTATTCACCAATACATCACACAGTCCTATACACTTGGGAAGTTTCCAACGTATGATCCAATACAACAGCAAGCATAGTTATCTTGGGTTGTTGTAGGTGTTTGGGGGTATATGGCCATGTTCCAGAAACATTCTCTCTTGACATTTCACCTGCATCTATGGCAAGCATCCTCAGAGATTGTGAGGTGATCTTGTTCGCTGTGTACAGGTCTCCACAGTCCACACTCCACAGAACAGGTCTCCACAGTCACCTACTGACCCACCACCAAGATTTTACACTTGGAAGGTAATCATAGTCAGCCCTGAATGATAGCCTATGATGATGATGACACATATTTTGTTTCTGTAAGGTTCCTTCAAGTTAATTTGACTTAGGACAGCCTCTTCTAAGGTTTTCTTGGCAAGTTTTATTACTGGGCCGGGTGGCATTGTCTTCCCCTGAGGCCAAGAGAGTGTGATTTGGCCAACGTCACCAGGAGATCTCCAAGGATTTGCACTAAACATTTCATGCATTAGTTCATTAAAATTAATTAGTCCAGTTAAAAAAAGTTTTAATGATAAAATCATAAAAAATGTAATATTGGAAGAGACTACTAGGACTATCCAATCCAATTCTTTACCACACAGAAATCAAAAGCATTCCTGGCAGATGGTCATCCAGCCTGTTTAAAAACCACACACAAAAGGAGACTCCATCACACTCTGAGGCAGCATATTTCACTGTCAAAAAGCCCTCACTCTCAAGATGTTCTTCCTATTGTCAGGTGTCCATCACAGCCAGGTGTCTAAGTGTTATTTTATTGGAGATGTGACTGAGACAGAAGTACATGCTCTCTTTTTTATTCAACACTAGCTGTCCCTTACCACACGTTGATGTGGCTATCTGTGTATATGTGTTTTTTTTATGTATATATGTGTGTGTGTATATATTTGTGTATATGTGTATACACAAGAATAGGGCTCCACAGCCACCTACGAATCCACAAGAATACAGATCATGGAAGACTTTCCTACTCGTTCAACGAGGGATCTCCCTAGTAAGTAAGTAAGTAAGTAAGTAAGTAAGTAAGTAAGTAAATATACATATGGAGATGAGCACCAACCCCAGGTCGGACATGACTGGACTTAATGTCAGGGGAAACACTTTACCTTTAACTTTTACCTATGTGTATATATGTGCGTTTGTGTGTGTGTGTGTGTGTGTGGTTTTGTGCATGTGTTGTTTTTTGGCTTTTTAAGTCCCATCTGCTTTGTTTTTCAGTGTTTTTATGGGAGATGGTCACTCGTTGGCCTGATAGGTGTCTTGTGTCCAAATTTGGTGTCAATTTGTCCAGTGGTTTTTGAGTTATGCTAATCCCACAAACGAACATTACATTTTTATTTATATAGATGTTCATAATTCTATTCAACAAACTCAATTGGATCACAATGGAGAGGACAACACTTTTGAATACATGGCTACAGCTTTCTCTCTATTGGTTTCAGAAAAGTGTTACATTGCTCTTAAAGAAATCACTTGTGAAGTTCCTTGAACAGTCCATTTGATATCGAAGGGGTCTATTACACTTCCTTAAATGTGTTCTCATAATCCCTGAGAGTGAGGAAAATGCATATCACAACGAGCAACATTGGCTCTGCAGTTCAAGCATAGCTAGCAGAATGGATTCCAATCACAGATTGAATTTCCTCCAGTAATTATTATTTAAAGCCCCATTAACTCGCTTTTGGCTATTGCAACTCTTTCAGAAAGGCATCTACCCTTCATTCAAATGTGAAAAGTGATGAAGATCCACCTTTCCCTGTTGGATTTCCTCCCAGTACAAATATAGACACAACCACAGTGGAGAAGTTCTAGCTACACAACAGCATTTAACAGAGCAGATGGGATGTAGTACCGGGTTTTTTTAAAATCCCATTTTATGCCATAGAAAATGCTGTTTGTATTGAATACAATGGAAAATATTGCAAAGGTTCATTATTTGTTCTTGAAGCAAACACTCTTGACCCTGCTGATTTACAGGACAGAAAATTAGGATGACCTACCATACTTAATGAGAAAAAAATGGAGCTTAATGGCATTAAAACGGTTTAAAAGAATAATAGCCGAGCTTAGAAGATGAAAGAAACAATAAATGCATCAAAACATCACAAGAAATAATATGAAGCATTTATCAGTGCAGGATGTACTGTCTTTGAGAAGAGCTATACAAAATTGCAAAATGTTGTCTAAAATGAACTGGGAAATTATTTCTCTTTTCAAGGGCAGATGAGAATACAAAAACAAAACACACAATTGTGGTGCGGGTTTGAAAACATGCAAATGCGAGTATTTATTTACTTGTATTGCCGAAGGCTTTCATGGTCGGAATCACTGGGTTGTAGGTTTTTTTCGGGCTATATGGTCATGTTCTAGAGGCATTTCTCCTGACGTTTCGCCTGCATCTATGGCAAGCATCCTCAGAGGTAGTGAGGTCTGTTGGAACTAGGAAAAAGGGGTTTATATATCTGTGGAATGACCAGGGTGGAACAAAGGACTCTTGTCTGCTGCATGTCAGACTACACAGAGAAGCCATTGAAATCCACAAGCATGTGGACAATTTCAACAGAAAGGAGGAAACCATGAGAATGAACAAAATCTGGCTACCAATATTTAAAAACTCTAAAATTAAAACAGCAAAACAACAGAGAGGAGACAAACAAGGGTATCTAATCACCTCTTAACAAAAGTTTGCTCTAGGCATTGTCAAGCCATTATATGCTAATCAAGGTGGTCAGTTGAAACATTCACACCTAGCTCAGCAGACAAGAGTCCTTTGTCTCACCCTGGTCATTCCACAGATATATAAACCCCTTTTCCTAGTTCCAACTGACCTCACTACCTCTGAGGATGCTTGCCATAGATGCAGGCGAAACGTCAGGAGAAATGCCTCTAGAACATGGCCATATAGCCCGAAAAAACCTACAACAACCCGTTTATTTATTTATTTACCATATTTATATGTCACCCCTCTCAGCCCAATATTGATCTATTGAGTAGATCAATAGGTACCGCTCCGGCGGGAAGGAAGCGGTGCTCCTTACAGTCATGTCAGCCACATGACTTTGGAGGTGTTTATAGACAATGCCGGCTCTTTGGCTTAGAAATAGAGATGAGCACCAACCCCCCGAATCAGGCATGAATGGACTTAATGTCAGAGAAAAACCTTTACCTAACTATTTCATTTCTGAGATGATGATGATGATGATGATGATGATGATGATGATAGATCAAAAGGAAGGAATTCCACTGGAGCATTGCAGCACACCCAAATACCTGGGAGTTACCCTGGACCGTGTTCTGACCTACAAGAAGCACTGCTTGAGTATCAAATAAAAAGTGGGTGCTAGAAATAATATCATATGAAAGCGGACTGATACAACCTGGGGATCACAAACAGACACAGTGAAGACATCTGCCCTTGCGCTATGCTACTCTGCTGCTGAGTACGCATGCCCAGTGTGGAACACATCTCACCACGCTAAAACAATAGATGTGGCTCTTAATGAGACATGCTGCATTATCACAGGGTGTCTGCGCCCTACACCACTGGAGAAATTACACTACTTAGCCGGTATTGCACCACCTGACATCCGCTGGGAAGTAGCAGCCAATAGTGAAAGGACCAAGGCAGAAACATCTCCAGCTCTTCCCCTGTTTGGGTATCAGCCAGCACGTCAACGACTTAAATAAAAAAAAATAGTTTTCTAAGATCTACAGAGACACTAGATGGAACACCTCAGCAAGCGAGAGTCCAAAAGTGGCAGGCTCAAACCCAGCACCTCAATCCGTGGGTGATACCAAATGAGAGACTCCCCCCTGGGCACACAGAAGACTGGGTGACTTGGAAGGCGCTGAACAGACTGCGCTCTGGCACCACGAGATGCAGAGTCAATCTTAAGTAATGGGGCTACAGGGTGGAATCCACGACATGCGAGTGCGGAGAAGAGCAAACCACTGACCACCTGCTGCAATGCACCCTGAGCCCTGCCACATGCACGATGGAGGACCTTCTTGCGGCAACACCAGAGGCACTCCAAGTGGCCAGATACTGGTCAAAGGACATTTAATCAACTAACAAACTTGCATAGTTTGTGTTTTGTCTGTTTCTTTGTTTTGTTCTGTTAGAAATGTAATAGAATTGACTGGTTGCCCTGACACGACAAATAAATAAATCACCTGACATCCGCCGGGAAGTAGCAGCCAACAGTGAAAGGACCAAGGCAGTGACATCTCCAGCCCATCCGCTGTTCAGATATCACCCAGTATGCCAACATCTTAAATCAAGAAATAGCTTTCTAAGATCTATAGAGATGCGCACAGGAACACTTCAGCAAGCGAGAGTCCAAAAGTGGCAGGCTAAAACCCAGAACCTCATGTCATGGCTAATACCGAATGAGAGACTCCCCCCAGGCAGACAAAAGAATGGCCAACTTGGAAAGTGCTGAACAGACTGCGCTCTGGCACCACAAGATGCAGAGCCAACCTTAAGAAATGGGGCCACAAAGTGGAGTCCACAACATGCGAGTGTGCAGAAAAGCAAACCACAGACCACCGACTACAATGCAACCCGAGCCTTGCCAAATGCACAATGGAGGACCTTCTTATAGCAACACCAGAGGGTCAGCTACAGGTCAAAGGACATTTAGTAAAATGACAAGGTTTTTAAAATGTTGTGTTTTTTTAATACATCACAACTGTATCCTCGGTTTGCTTCTGATACGATAAAATTAAAAAATAGATTGAAAGAATTAACAGTGCATATTAAATATCATTTTGAGGAAGTTCAACTAATTGAAAATATTAAGGATATATTTCCCTTTAGCACCTTAAATACCTAAGACACAGGGCTAATTGGATTTATGACAGCTAATTGTATTCCCAAATGAATTGCAGCCGGTGGTGGTGGGGAACAGCAAGTGTTCAACTTAAAATAGACAAGTTGGCTTTCCAAGTCAAATGTTTCCTGGGTTATATAAAAATTATATGAGACAAAAGGTTACATGAGATCAAGCAACACCTGATACAAGTTGGAAGTACCCAGAATGTAGTGGTTTACAAAATGTGTTCCAGGAAATCTGCTAAGGGTTGCTCAGAGGAAAGATCACTAGTAAGAGACCAGGACTTTATATATTCCACACAACAACTGCAGTTTGATACTACTTGAACTGTCATGCTCCATTCAAGGAAGTCTTAGAATTTTTCATTGGTGATGTGCATTGGTTAGAGTTCGAGGGAATGTACCAGAAAACTTGCATGGCATTCTGAGCACTTTGCCAAACAGCCAATCAAACAATGGAATCCCATGACAGCCGAAGTAGGATCAATCTTCTTTAATATCATAGTATAGATTTACTCGAGATTAGGAGCTGCAGTGGTGCAATGGGTTAAAATCTTGGGCTGACTCAACTGCTGACCCGAAGGTTGGCTGTTTGAATCCACCAGATGGGGTGAGTTCCCATCCGTCCGCTCCAGCTTTCCATGCAGGGACATGAGAGAAGTCTTTCAAAAGCGTCCCCTGAGCAACATCTCTGCAGATAGCCAATACTCTCACACCTGAAACAACTTGCAGTTTCTCAAGTCGCTTCTGACACAATAAATGAATAAATAAATACTCCAGATATCCTGAAAGAAGAGATATCTCATCCCATCAATCTCTTCATATAAAATAATGTATAATATAATGTATGACACAGTCTTAGCAGATGTTGTGGAACAGTCCGACAGACTCCATTACTGCTTTGCATTTAATGAACTCAGTAGTTCCATGGCAGTAGTTCTCATAGGGCCCTTCCACACAGCCATATAATCCACTATCAAGGCAGAAAATCTCACAATATCTGCTTTGAACTGGGTTATCTGAGTCCACACTGCCTGTGCTGGTACAGCTGTACCAGAAGCCTAAATTTCCTTTCTATGCATGTGTTTGTTTTGGCCACGCATTTTGCAGTTGGGTGGTTCCTTCCAGGCTGCAGCCATAGGGCCAGCCACCTGCCTATTATTGTTAAGTTCTTTAGTTCTGCCCTTTTCCCCAGGGTTCTGGGAGGAAAAACAAAGCTTTTTAGTTCAGTCTTACAGTTTAGAAGCTCAGTTACAGGACGTGAGAGCTTTCCCCACCTGTAGAGAAGCTCCATTTCTTATAAAGCTCCAGGGAAAAATAATCCTAAAGCTTTTGGGGAAGACAGTTCTCAAAGCTCTGGCTGGGGAACTTACAGCCCCACAGCTCTACAAGCCTCTGGGGAAGACAGCCCTAACGCTTCTGAAGAAAACAGTTTTACAGATCCAAAGGTCTCCAGTTGGAAAATCTCTAACGTTTTGGCCGGTAAGGTTTACTCGGGTACTCAAAAGGCAAATTGGAACCGGGAGTAAGGCCCTACGTCAGCCAGCCTAAAGACAGCTTGCCCAGGGAGGGGTCGGAGGGTTTTCCTTGTAAAAGAAAGAAATAGTTCACGAAGCAAGCTGCCTGTCCTTTGTGCGCAAGTTAAGAAGAATTTGTGTGTTTTGTTGAAGATCTAAGCAATAATAAAGAACCTTGTTAAACTTTCCAAGTTTCTAAAGACTTTGTTTAGGAAAATCCATAGGGCCTCTCAGCCGAGGCATCCTGGCGTCCCGCTGGGCACAAAGAGCACGCCCTGTTTTAAAAGACAATTGCTATAGGCCCAGCGCGTGTCAGCACACTGCCATATATTCCAGTTCAGAGAAGATAATGTAGGATTTTATTCAGCTGTGTGGAAGGGGCCATAGATTCAACTCCAGATCAGTTCAATGAGGAAAGGATGCCTGGCTGTTCTATACTGTCGATTCAATGTTTGTACCCTCTGGAAGTTTCAAACTCCAATTGCACTAACCAGTTGCATACATCTACACAAAACTGAGGAGGCTGATCGAAACTAACAACTAGCAGCCAAAATGGTACAGGGTCATCTTTGGTGAAAATACTCCCTGTTAGGAGAACAACAATCCCACTCTCAATAGAGAACAAAATTAAAATGAAAGACTAATGAGGTAGAGATTCTACACATAAGTTTCCAGTTCCTCTGTGACAGCTGTTTCCAATGCAATCTAAGAGTTAACAGCTTTGATGCTATTTTTAACAGCACAGGAACTAAACAAAAAGCAAACATGCATCTCAGAAAATGGAATCAAAATTGATGCAAATTAAGTGAATTTACGAGCAGGCACATGTGTTTGCTTAAACACAGCATCTGCACTAATGAAAGTGATCTCAAATTGATCCTGCAATTTACTACATGTGTGTGTTCCTTCCAAAGAGTGCCCCAATGTAAGCATTAAACAACAACCCAATTTCTGGTTTGTTGTAGGGTTTTTGGCCATGTTCTAGAGGCATTCTCTCCTGATGTTTCGCCTGCATCTATGGCAAGCATCCTCAGAGCTAGCGAGGTCTGTTGGAACTAGGAAAATGGGTTTATATATCTGTGAAATGACCAATTTATTTCTATATCTATCTTCTATGTTGTTGTTGTTCATTCATTCAGTCCTTTCCAACACTTTGTGACTTCATGGACCAGCCCACGCCAGAGTTCCCTGTCAGCCGTCACCACCCCCAGCTCCTTCAAGGTCAATCCAGTCACTTCAAGGATCCCATCCATCTTACCCTTGGTCAGCCCCTCTTCCTTTTTCCTTCCACTTTCCCCAGCATAATTGTCTTCTCTAAGCTTTCCTTTCTTCTCATGATGTGGCCAAAGTACTTCATCTTGGTCTCTAATATCATTCCCGCCAATGAGCAGCCAGGCTTTATTTCCTGGAGGATGGACGGGTTGGATCTTCTTGCAGTCCAAGGCACTTTCAGAATCTTCCTCCAACACCATTGTGCAGGTACAGCTGTACCAGAAGCTCCCACTTTATTTGCCTTGTATTAAGTGTTTGTTTGCAGCCCAAGGCTTGGGATTTTGCAGAAGGGGGGCTTCCTGTTAAGGTTTGCAGTTATAGGGCAGGCCACCTGTCCATCATCATTAGGTTTTTTAGTTCCGCCCCCTTTTGGGTTTTTGGAAGAGAAGGGAGCCATTTTTAGTCAGTCACACACAAGGAAGCTAGTCTACAGGATGCAGACAGCTTGTCCCGTAGGAAAAGCTTCATTCTTCAGAACCATCTGGGGACCATCCAGTGATCATCCAGGGAAATAGGAACAGAAGGAAAGGATCCCAAAGGCTCTGGCTGAGAGCTCACAGCCTCTCAGCCTCACAGCACCAGAGGGGAAAACAGCCCTGATGTCCCCACAGGACAGCATTACAGAACCACTGAATTCCAGCTGAAGTATCATCAAGCCTTGGCTGGTAGGTTTACTCGATGCCCAGAAGCAGTTGGGATCGGTAGTAAGACCCAAATCAGCGAAGCCCAGATAATAGACAGCCTGGGAGAGATTATAAAGGGTTCTTCCTTATGCTAAGAAAGTACAGTTAAGTCAGTGCCAGTCTCTTAAAGACTAGAACAAGAAAACCTTGAAGTGTTGTCTGAAGATTTGTTATCTGTTCCTTCATAAAGACTTTGTTGTACCATTAAAGACTCCAAAGACCATCACTTCAGGAATTCCCTAAGAATCTCTCTTTGAGGCACCCCAGCTTCCCACTGGGTTAAAGTATACATCCTATAGAATAAAGACAATTTGTTCACACCCAGTGTGCAACAGAACAACCATAGTTCAAAAGCGTCACTTTTCCTTCACTCAGCCTTTCTTATAGTCCAGCTCTCACATCCATAGGTTACTACGGGGAATACCATTGTGTTAACTATGCGGAACTTCATTGCCAGTGCGATGTCTCTATTCTTTACTATTTTATCAAGATTAAGATTGCAGTTCCAATAATTTACAAATACAGGACAAGAAATTGTCAAGAAACCTCTAAATAATGGTTTAATTGGAGGACATTTGATCTGGAAATGTTCTCTTCAAAAGCAAGAAAAGCAGCAGCATATTTAATACAACCATCAGTTGGGAAGGAGGCGAAAGCCCAGTTCCTAAGAACCCACATTTACAAAAAGTGTGTTATTTTAGAAATATAGAGATGGCTTTTGGAAAGAACTGAGATAGAAGCAGTTGAAATTTATGGAAAAGTTATTTAATTGCAAAACTGCCATACTTCAGCTTTCATTCACGCCTTGTGCTATCAAAAGGAAATGCTGAATTATTTCCTTGACATTACACTGAAACTCATCTATCCATTTTTTAAGATTATGCAGCATATGTTAATCTATGGCTTAACTTCAATGGCTGCTAAAATTAAAAAGTGATTGAAGCCGGCATTTGAGCAAAGGTTTGGGTAAAAAAAGAAAGAGCCAGTTTCAGTTATATAATTGTCTTCACTTCCTGATGGTGACACAGCAAAATGTTAGAAGAGAATCCACAATGTATGACAAGGAATCAAATCAGATACGAAGTGATCTTTCACCTATGTTCTGCTTCAAGTGAATTACCTGGCGCCTCCTTTTGAAGCATTCAGCAACCATTAAATTTGCAGCTATTGGTATCCAACATCCTGCTAGTACTAGAAGATTTTCTTAAACTGAAATTATTCTTTCTCCCAAACCACCTTGTTCTAAGACACATCAACACCAATTTCTGGTTTTTAAAAAAGAAAGTTTTATATTTTGACCATAAACAATGATGGACAGTGCAGTCTACATTTGTTAGGTTGTCATCACCGTCTCCCAAAGCAGTTGCTCTCCTCCGAACTCAAGAACAGAAAACGAAATGTTGGAGGGCAGGAAAAGAGATTTAAAGATGGGTTCAAAGCCAACATTTAAAACTGCAGCATAGGCACCAAGAACTGGGAAGCCCTGACCCTTGAGCACTCTAGCTCAGTGGTTCTCAACCTGGGGGTCGGGACCCCTGGGGGGGTTGTGAGAGGGTGTCAGAGGGGTCGCCAAAGCCCACCAGAAAACACAGTATTTTCTGTTGGTCATGGGTGTTCTGTGTGCGAAGTTTGGGCCAATTCTATCGTTGGTGGAGTTCACAATGCTCTTTGATTGTAGGTGAACTATAAATCCTAGCTACTACAACTCCCAAATGTCAAGGTCTATTTTCCCCAAACTCCACCAGTGTTCACATTTGGGCATATTGAGTATTTGTGCCATGTCAGGATAATTGCAAATGTTATATGTATGTTTTTCAATGTGTTAATAATGTAATTCAAGATGGTTTCAGTCCTGTACTTTGTCAGTCGCCATCTTTCCTCATCAACATGTAGTCGCCTGTAAATAGATGCTTCCAGTAAAGCTTATTATTTTGAAACCGAAGAAGAATGTTGTGTGGTAATTGAGTCTGTGTGTTTTGGAAACCTCAAGTTTGCTGTGCCAGACCGGAGGGTCTCACTCTGACATGCCAGATCCATCATTGTTTGGGTCCACAGTGCTCTCTGGATGTAGGTGAACTACAACTCCAAAACTCAAGGTCAATGCGTACCAAACATTTCCAGTATTTTCTGTTGGTCATGGTAGTTCTGTGTGCCAAGATTGGTTCAATTCCATCGTTGGCGGAGTTCAGAATGCTCTTTGATTTTAGGTTAACTATAATATATCCCAGGAACTACAACTCCCAAATGACAAAATCAATCCCACCCAACCCCAACAGTATTCAAATTTGGGTGTATTGGCTATTTGTGCTCAATTTGGTCCAGTGAATGAAAATACATCCTGTAGATCAGATATGTACATTATGATTCATAACAGTAGCAAAATTACAGTTATGAAGTAGCAACGAAAATAATGTTATGTTTGGGGGTCAGCACAACATGAGGAACTGTATTAAGGGGTTGCGGCATTGGGAAGGTTTGTCTGTGTATGATCTATATATGATGTATGTTTCAATGCAATTTTATGTAGTAGGATTGTGATTGTAATAGAATTGTATTGCCAGGATGAAGTTTGACACAAAAGGTTTTAAAACAACAAAGAAACAGGCTGTGAGAATGTGACCCTGAGTTATTGCTGTGTGAAAGATTAGAGAGTGCCAGAGATAAAACTCCCATCCAGCTGCAGTTTGTATTATTTCCTATTTCTTTCGGTGTGTGTTCTTCACATCTGTTTGCTGATGGTGAATGTTGTATATTCTAAGCTGCTTTAGTAAAGCTGAAACCTGCTTTTGCCGGGAGACTCCAGAGTCCATTATTCTGAGCTTCTGCAATACTCTGCTACACGCCAACAAGGTTGAGAAACAGTGCACTAGCTGGAGGTCAGTTGTGACCAGCAGTGCTGTAGAATTTGAAGAAGCATGAATGGAGGGTGAAAGAGAGAAACGTGCCAAGAGGAAGGCCAACCCCAACTAGGACCGCCTTCCACCTGGAAACCGATGCCCTCATTGCAGGAGAACATGCAGGTCAAGAATAGGGCTACACAGTCACCTACGTACCCACTACCAGGATACCAAACTTGGAGGACAATCTTACTTAGACAACGAGGGATCACCTAAGTAAGTAAGTGTCATGTTAAAGGGAAAGACCATATCAATTCTAGAACAGCTTTCGCCATTTTATGCTTTCCAACCATACCTTGGACAGAGAAAAGATGGAGAAGAATGCTAACGTATTGCTTAAATATCTAAGTGACTGGCAAATCCTAAAATCTACTGCACTGCAGCTTTCACATTTCTTCTTAGGTGTATCATGTTCTTCATGCATGTAATCTCCCATCACATATTAATAATAATCAGATGTTGGAAGATCTATACTGTGCTGCCATTAAAAAGTGTTTTGATGAAAAATAAGCATTGGAATCAAATAATAGACTTGCAATAAACATGCACCCTTCAGAGTAGTAATAAACCTCATTAATTAGGAACTGTGGGTGGCTGAAGAGGAAATACATTTGAGCGTATTATTTTTAATTTTATGTGTTTTTCTAACAAGTAGGAGAGAAGCAAAACGTGATGCATTGTTCAGAATCATCTACGTTAAGAGAATTATCCTTTGTCTGAACTTAATTATATTACAGCTATCTTATTTTGCAAATTGCTTAAAGAACAGCTTCAGGAAGAGGGAGGATATAAATGATGATGATGATAAAACATTAAACATGAGCCAACAATGTCATGTGATGGCAAAAAAAAAAGTCAATGGGATTTTGGCCTCCATAAATAGGAGTCTAGTGCCTAGATCCAGGGAAGTCATGCTATCCCTCTATTCTGCCTTGGTCAGAGCACATCTGGGATCACACTATGTCCAATTCTGGCCACCACAATTGAAGGTAGATGTTGATCCTATGCTGGAATGTGTCCTGAGGAGGGCAACTCAAAGGATCAAAGTTCTGAAGAACAAGTCCTATGAGGAGCGGCTTAAAGAGCTGGGTGTGTTTAGCCTGCAGAAGAGAAGGCTGAGAGATCTGATGAGGGCCATGTATAAAAATATGAGAGGAAGTCATAGGGAGGAGGGAGCAAGCTTGTTTTCTGCTGCCCTGGAGACTAGGATGCAACAATGGCTTCAAAATACAGGAAAGGAAGGAGATTCCACGTGAACATGAGGAAGAACTTCGTAACTGTAAGGAGAGCTGTTCAGCATTGGAACTCTCTGCCCCAGAGTGTAGTGGAGGCTCCTTCTTTGGAAGCTTTTAAACAGAGGCTGGCTGGCCATCTGTTGGGGTGCTTTGAATGTGTTTTCCTGCTTCTTGGCAGGGGGTAGGACTGGATGGCCCATGAGGTCTCTTCCAACTCTATGATTCTATGAATCTATAACTATAAGTATTGTCAAAGGTTTTCATGGCCAGAATCACTGGGTTGTTGTAGGTTTTTTCGGGCTATATGGCCATGTTCTAGAGGCATTCTCTCCTGACGTTTCGCCTGCATCTATGGCAAGCATCCTCAGAGGTAGTGAGGATGCTTACCATAGATGCAGGTGAAATGTCAGGAGAGAATGCCTCTAGAACATGACCATATAGCCCGAGAAAACCTACAACAACCCTATAACTATAAGCACCATCATTGCCCTTTATCTCAATGTATCTCCGAAGTAAAAAAAATTCCATACTACCGCTGAAAATATTAAAGCAATAACATGACTTTCTTCATCACAATTAACAAAAGCAAATTAATGTATTGAAGATACAGATACATTTATGAACAATACCATATACATTAGGACACCTTTATTGGTCTATAAACCTGGAACAAAAGTTATATCAGTTTTGCGTGCAGACTTGCTACACAAAAGTCAGGCAATAAGCACCTTATGCAATGCAATGGAGACTCTGATAAAGTCTCAATTTCTAGCATTTGTAATAGAGTGCATAACATCATAGAATCATAGAATCATAGAATCAAAGAGTTGGAAGAGACCTCAAGGGCCATCCAGTCCAACCCCCTGCCAAGAAGCAGGAATATTGCATTCAAATCACCCCTGACAAATGGCCATCCAGCCTCTGCTTAAAAGCTTCCAAAGAAGGAGCCTCCACCACACTCCGGGGCAGAGAGTTCCACTGCTGAACGGCTCTCACAGTCAGGAAGTTCTTCCTAATGTTCAGATGGAATCTCCTCTCTTGTAGTTTGAAGCCATTGTTCCGCGTCCTAGTCTCCAAGGAAGCAGAAAACAAGCTTGCTCCCTCCTCCCTGTGGCTTCCTCTCACATATTTATACATGGCTATCATATCTCCTCTCAGCCTTCTCTTCTTCAGGCTAAACATGCCCAGTTCCCTAAGCCGCTCCTCATAGGGCTTGTTCTCCAGACCCTTGATCATTTTAGTCGCCCTCCTCTGGACACATTCCAGCTTGTCAATATCTCTCTTGAATTGTGGTGCCCAGAATTGGACACAATATTCCAGATGTGGTCTAACCAAAGCAGAATAGAGGGGTAGCATTACTTCCTTAGATCTAGACACTATGCTCCTATTGATGCAGGCCAAAATCCCATTGGCTTTTTTTGCCGCCACATCACATTGTTGGCTCATGTTTAACTTGTTGTCCACGAGGACTCCAAGATCTTTTTCACACGTACTGCTCTCGAGCCAGGCGTCCCCCATTCTGTATCTTTGCATTTCATTTTTTCTGCCAAAGTGGAGTATCTTGCATTTGTCACTGTTGAACTTCATTTTGTTAGTTTTGGCCCATCTCTCTAATCTGTCAAGATCGTTTTGAATTCTGCTCCTGTCCTCTGGACTATTGGCTATCCCTCCCAATTTGGTGTCGTCTGCAAACTTGATGATCATGCCTTCTAGCCCTTCATCTAAGTCATTAATAAAGATGTTGAACAGGACCGGGCCCAGGACGGAACCCTGCGGCACTCCGCTCGTCACTTCTTTCCAAGATGAAGAGGAAGCATTAGTGAGCACTCTCTGTGTCCGTCCACTTAACCAATTACAGATCCACCTCACTGTAGTTTTGCCTAGCCCACATTGGACTAGTTTCCTTGCCAGAAGGTCATGGGGGACCTTGTCGAAGGCCTTACTGAAATCCAGGTACGCTACATCCACGCCACATCTCATTAGGGCTACTAATTACTAATCAACCGTAACTTGCCTCAAAATGTCAGAATTTATATCAAAAGCACTGTCCACTACATTCTCTGGTTGAAACAGCAGGTTACAGGATCCATTTTGGTCTTTGATCCAGAACATCAGAAGCCATGTTTAATTACCAGCCAGAATTCTTCCCCACTAAATTATGCTAAAAGGGAAGCATCTGAACCTACTGCCTGGTGAATCAAACTGGAAAGCCTACTTGTAACCAGACCAAGTACTCTGTTTACATGGTGAAACAAGATTTTCAATAACATATAGGTCAGTCAGTTTAATGTCTATTCCAAATAAATTGGTGGACAACATTACTAAAGAGCTAAACATACATAAAGATGGCCAAAGAGGCTGGATGGCCATCTGTCAGGGGTGCTTTGAATGCAATATTCCTGCTTCTTGGCAGAATGGGGTTGGACTGGATGGCCCATGAGTTCTCTTCCAACTCTATGATTCTATGATTCCAAAGATGAACCCACTGAAAAGATCAAGACGGCTTCTGCAAAGTTAACACCAATTTTACGAATCTTAACAGTGTTCTTTGGGAAACATTATCAATAATATATGGACTCCACAAAGGCAACAGGCTACTGCTGTGTGAAAGAATGTGGGAACACATTTACAATGCAGAAACAGAGGCCTTTTGTCTGATCCAACATGGCTCACCTTATGTTTTTAATTGTACAATAAAAACACATCTGGAAGCACTCAACAGTTTTGAAGATGTCAGAGCAAAGCTGTTACCGTTATAGTTTTTGCATGTACATCAAGGTGTACATGTTTATTTTAAATGTTAGTTTGTGCTTATCATCAAACAGTAATATTTGAAGGTTTTTTTTTGTTTTTTTATTTCAGTTGCAGAACTAAGTATAGATTTAAACTGACATCCCTAACTATGGCCCCAAATTATGACTGTAATTTACAAGCCCCATTTGCAGGAGAAGGCAAGCAAGGCAGAGCAGAAAGGACCTCCATTAGCACTGTGGAACTGCTGCTGCTGCTAGAAATTAGAATATTAAGCATAAGAAGCAGATGTCAAACATTGAAAAATTGAGGGTTAACATTAATCTAAAAATCTGGAGCTGTCCACTTAATGGCTTTAATGGAGCTGTAGGGAAGCAATTGCTGTCATAGCACAATTGGACTAATACGTTTGATAGGGAAAACTCGCAAAAGAGAAGGTAAAAATATGGTGTTATTTTTCTGTTTTTCCTGGTTTGTGGAGCAAATGGAGGGCTTGATTTTACAATGAAATTCTCACTAATTTAGAGCTCCGTACATAACAAGTTCTACTGAACAAAAGCCATTTTTCTCTACTAGCATCTTTGTTCTGGTACGGCTGTACCAGGAGCTCCAATTTTATATGCTTTATATTAAATGTTTCAGGTTTCAGGAAATCTGCAGAAAGGTGGCTTCTTTTGGTTGCAGTCATAGGGCAGGCTTCCTGTCCATCATCATTAAGTTTTGGTTCCGCCCCTTGCTCAGGGCAATTGGGAAGGGAAGGGAGCCATTTTAGTTAGTCTCAGCAAGGAAAGCTAATGTACAGGACGTGTGCAAGCTTCCCCAGTACAAAAGCTTCAACCTTTAAGATTTTCCGGGAGAGAACAGTCTTAAGAGTCTCCAAGGATTTCCAGGGAAACAGCCCTAAAGACCAAAGAACTCCAGCTGGAGAATCTACTAACCTTACTGGTAGGTCCACTCGGTGTTCGAGACACAATTCGACCCGGTAGCGGAGCCCACATCAGTAGGAATTAAGATTACAGTCAGCCTGGGAGAAGTTAAAAAGGGGATTTTCCTTTAAAGCCAAGAATTAGTTATTGAAGACAATTGCCTGTCCTTTGTGGACAAGATTAGGAAGCCACCAGTTGCAGAAAAGCCTGGAGTCATTTGTTTAACTTTCTGAAGACAAGAGAAGTTTCTGTTTGATTGTTCATTAATAAAGGACTTTGTTATACTTCACAAGCCATCTAAAGACCATTTGTGGTGGAAAACCTCTGAGAATTTCTCTTCGGGGGGCCCTGACTTCCAGCTGGGCTCAAGTCACACGTCCTATTTAAAGACAATTATTTACAGGCCCAGCGCGCGACAGAATAATATTTGTCAAAAAGAAACACTCATAAAAGCCTTGGAAAAACCTGGAAGTGGAGGAGGTGGCATTGCGTCACTGCCACAGCATTTACCAAATCATTCTGTGCCAATATAGGGAAATGATGCAAAGTAAAAGAAGAAGCCCACCCTTTGCCAAGAATTCTAGTCATGATGTGACCAGCAGTGCTGAGGAATTTGAAGAGGCACGAATGGAGGGCAAAAGGAGAAACGTGCCAAGAGGAAGGCACGTCAAGCCAACCTTGAGCAAGACCGCCTTCCACCTGAAAACCAATGTCCTCACTGTGAAAGAAGGTGTGGGTCAAGAATAGGGCTCCACAGTCACCTACATACCCACTGCCAAGACACTGCACTTGGAAGGCCATCATACTCGGACAACAAGGGATCGCCTAAGTAAGTCATGTTGGTAGAATATCCAGGAAACTACAGGAGATGAGAAATGAGGAAAACCCATGTCGTACCCAAAGACTGCCACGACAAGGAGAATAGAAGGGAACAGTAAGTGCCCTCCTATATCCCTAGGCTGCCCAAGCCCAGGGACCACGAAATAGCTATATAAACCCAGGGCAAAATGCAGAGCAACCCACAACTTTGGTTAACGTGGGTCAAGACCATGTTAATATATCATTGATCCACATTACCTCAGATCAGCTTTTTGTGTAGTTTTTTTTGGCCATGAGCCCATCACATTAAGTGGTCAGTGCAGATGTGCTCATACACAATGTTGCAGATGTGGCTATACCATGGATTAGTTTAAGGGCAGTATGATTTTGGCAGTTTTATTTCTGATTAATTTCTAATAATGCCCAGAAAGGAATTAGCCTTTTGGAATATAATGTTACATTTCATCATAGTACCCACTGAGAGCCTCCAGTGGCACAGTGAGTTAAACTGCTGAGCTGTTGAACTTGCTAACTGAAAGGTTGCAGGATCAAATCCAGGGAGCAGGGTGAGCTCCCACTGTTAGCACCAGCTTCTTCCAACCTAACAATTTGAAAACATGCAAATGTGAGATCAGTAGGTACTGCTCCAGCGGGAAAGTAATGACACTCCATGCAGTCATGCCAGCCACATGACGTTGGAGGTGTCTACAGACAATGCCAGATGTCTACAGACAATGGAGATGAGCAGCAGCCCTCAGAGTCAGACACGAGTGGACTTAATGTCAGGGGAAAACCTTTACCTACACACCATTAACTCAAGAACCTTTTCCTGGTCAGTTTTTTTCATGTCAGGAGCGGCTTGAGAAACTGCAAGTAATTTCTGGTGTGAGAGAATTGGCTGTCTGTAATGACGTTGCCCAGGGGACACCCAGATATTTTACCATCTTGTGGGAAGTTTCTCTCATTCCTCTGCATAAGAAGCTGGAGCTGACAGATGCGAGTTCACCCTGCTCCCTGGATTTGAACTGTCAACCTTTCGATCAGAAGTCCTTCAGGCAAAAAGTACTTTATTATGCTAGCAACTTTAACCCATTGCGCCACTGGGGACTCCTCTGTTTAGTTGCTTACAGCTCAGATGCCAGGGATACGTATACCATCCACGTATACCAAAAGTTGGAATCTTTCATGCCCATGTACATGATTTTGCATGCCTTTATACAGAACTTTCAACCTTTCCTATTTAAACATTCATTCCACCCCAATCTAGGAATGAGATCGTTTTGGAATGGTACTCAGTCCACTTTTATTTTCATGATTCATTGTTGACAACAAACATGATCATCTCACAACTCACCCGTAATGTGAGGTTGTGCACCAGGAGCACTCTACACCGCAATCTTGGTACAAAAACATGGTGTATATAGTCATAAGAGAAAGGAACGGAAATTTTGTACTTTTAATTTTACACAGAAGTATACGTTGCTAGCATAATAAAGTACTTATTTGGTCTGTCCATAGTTATGTCTGCTGTCAGTTATGTCTACAGATTATAGGTAAAGGTACAAGTTTTCCCCTGACATGAAGTTCAGTCGTGTCCGACTCTGGGGTGTGGTGCTCATCTCCATTTCTAAGCCGAAGAGCCAGTGTTGTCCATAGACACCTCCAAGATCATGTGGCCAGCATGACTGCATGGAGCATGCCCAGTGTGGAACACATCTCACCACACTAAAACAGTAGATGTGGCTCTTAATGAGACATGCCACATTATCACAGGGTGTCTGCGCCCTACACCACTGGAGAAATTACACTGCTTAGCCAGTATTGCACCACCTGACATCCGCCGGGAAGTAGCAGCCAATAGTGAAAGGACCAAGGCAGAGACATCTCCAGCTCATCCCTTGTTTGGGTATCAGCCAGCACTTCAAAGACTTAAATCAAGACATAGTTTTCTTAGATCTACAGAGACACTCGCTGGAACATCTCAGCAAGCGAGAGTCCAAAAGTGGCAGGCCCAAACCCAGCACCTCAATCCGTGGGTGATATCAGATGAGAGACTCCCTCCTGGGCACACAGAAGACTGGGCGACTTGGAAGGCACTGAACAGACTGTGCTCTGGCACCACGAGATGCAGAAATGGGGCTACAAAGTTGAATCCTCGACATGCGAGTGCGGAGAAGAGCAAACCACTGACCACCTGCTGCAATGCACCCTGAGCCCTGCCACATGCACAATGGAGGACCTTCTTGCGGCAATACCAGAGGCAGTCCAAGTGGCCAGATACTGGTCAAAGGACATTTAATCAACTACCAAGTTTGCAAAATCTGTGGGGGTTTTTTAATCTGTTTGTTTTGTTCTGTTAGAAATGTAATACAGTGGTATGGTTGCTGATGACACGATAAATAAATAACTGCATGGAGCGCTGTTACCTTCCCACCAGAGCGGTACCTATTGATCTACTCACATTTGCATGTTTTCAAACTGCTAGGTTGGCAGAAACTGTGGCTGACAGTGGAAGCTCATGCTGCTCCACAGACTATAGTCCTTATTTCTACAGACTGTAGTCCTTAATTATTTGGATGTTTACATTTCGAAGAGTAGCCACTGGTTGGATTGATCTGACTCACTTTTCCATTAATCCTTTTCCATCTTGAAAAGGTCAGGGCTTAGGACAAAATGGAATTATCTCCCATTCCCAAACACTTCTCAAGCTTAGGAACAATTCCCGCAGCTTCAACAATATCTTTTAGATGTCCATGCTACTAAACATTTGAAGACTGAACACAATCCCCTTAAGTTTACAATTCATCACAAGCAAGCTTATTTTTATTATGCAAAGAAGCAAGGTGAAAAACTGCCCTGGCATGGTCCACTCATATAAAATGGTTCATATAAATTAGCCCAAATCTTCCCTTAAACGAATCTAGGAAGGTTCATAACATTTATATATTCCTCCCTCCAAGATTTCTGACATTTATATTCTATTTATCTTGTACATAAATATTCTTCATTCTTTAAGTCTACAGTTCTTTGTAAGAGCCACAAAAACATTGCCACCATTACCATAGCAACAAATAAAGCAGAGCACCACTCCATAGTTCACATATATTATTACTATGCTTTTCAATCCATCTTTTAACCTCCAAAAAGCAGCTTTCCGTTCTAATGAAATACGCATCACTTCTAAAACAAACCTTTTCTTTTTTTAATTTATTATGTCAGAAGTCAATTGAGGGTACAGTTATAATGTATTTTTAAACACAAACAAAGTTTAAAAGTTGGCATTATTCGAAATGTCCTTTGACCAGAAGCTGGTAACTTGGAGTGCCTCGGGTGTCACTGAAGGAAGGTCCTCCACTGTGCATGCAGCAGGGCTCAGGCTGCATTGTAGCAAGTGATCTGTGGTTTGTTCTTTACTGCCCTCGCGTGTTGTGGATTCCACTTTGTAACCCCATTTCTTAAGGTTGGCTCTGCATCTTGTGGTGCCAGAGCGAAGTCTATTCAGTGCCTTTCAGGTCGTCCAGTCTTCTGTGTGCCCAGGAGGGTGGCTCTTGTCTGGTATCAGTCACTGATTGAGGTTCCGGGTTTCAGGTTGTCATTTTTGGACTCCTGCTTGCTGAGGTGTTCCTACGAGTATCTCTGTAGATCTTTGGAAGCTATTTCTTGATTTAAGGCATTGGCTTGCTGGCTGATATCCAAGCAGAGGATGGCCAGAGATGTAAACCGTTTGAGAAATTATACTGTTTAGCCGGTATTGAACCACCTGACATCCATTGGGAAGTTGCAGCCTTCAATGAAAGGACCAAGGCACTGACATCTCTGAACCATCCTCTGTCAGATACCAGCCAGCAAGCCAACTTAAATCAACCTTTCCCTTGAAAAGGTATAACAAAATGCTACTCTTGAAATAAAAGTGGATTTAGACCATTGTTTCTCAACTTAGGGGTTAGGATCCCTGGGAGGGTTGTAAGGTGGTGTGAGATGAGTTGCCAAAGACCATCAGAAAACATAGTATTTTCTGTTTGTCGTGAGGGTTCTGTCTAAAAAGTTTCGGCCAATTTTATCATTGGTGGCAGGCATGTAGCTTTAGCCCCCCCCCTCCCCCCGAAATTCTCATGGTGGTTCACGAAAAGGCCTTACTGGTGCATTATTTAAACTGTTATGTTTATTCATATCATGATCTGATCACCATACTCAATATATCCCATATGCATGAGGGTATTGGGGTAATGATACAAAAGGTTTGCTAGGGTAGACCCTCTTTCACTCAGACTCAGCCCCCCCCCCCCTAAACTCAGCCCCCCCCCCCGAACCTCCCCCTGAAAAAAATTCAGCCCCCCCCCTCCCGAAACGAAATCCTGGCTACGGGCCTGATTGGTGGGATTCAGAATGCTCTTTTGATTACAACTTTGATTGAATACAACTCCCAAATGTCAAGGTCTATTTTCCCAAAACTCCACATTTGGGCATATTGAGTATTTGTGCCAAGTTAGGTCCAGACCCATCATTATTTGACTCCACAGCGCTCTGTGGATGTGGGTGAACTACAACTCCAAAACCAAAGGAAACTGCCCACCAAACCCTTCCAGTATTTTCCGTTGGTCATGGGAGTTCTGTGTGCCAAGTTTGGCTCAATTCCATCATTTGTGGGGTTCAGAATGCTCTTTGATTGTAGGTGAACTATAAATCCCAGCAACTACTATTGAGTATTTGTGCCAAGTTAGGTCCAGACCCATCATTATTTGACTCCACAGCGCTCTGTGGATGTAGGTGAACTACAACTCCAAAACTCAAGGTCAATGCCCACCAAACCCAGTATTTTCTGTTATTCACGGGAGTCATGTGTGCCAAGTTCGGCTCAGTTCTATTGTTGATGGAGTTCAGAATGCTCTTTGATTGTAGATTAACTATACATTCCAGTAACTACAACTCCCAAATGACAAAATCAATCCCCCCCCCCCCCCCCACAACCCCACCGTAATTCAGATTTGAGCCTATCAGGTATTTGTGCCAATCCAGCAAATGAAAATACGCATACATCTTATATATCAGATATTTACATTATGATTAATATCAGTAGCAATATTACAGTTATGAAGTAACAATGAAAATACTGTTACGGTTGAGGGCCACCACAACATGAGAAGCTGTTTTAAGGGGTTGTGGCATTAGGAAGGTTGAGAACCACTGATTTAGACAGAAAGAAAGCATCAGCTGAAAAAATGGTCTAAAAGTCTGCTCCAACCCCATGTGTTTGAGAACTGCCAATGGTAAGTCAGTACAGAGAAACCGAAACTCAGAATTTTCTCAATTATGTTTTCAAAGTAGCATCCAAGGGCAGAAAGAAAAACAAACACGGCTTATATGGAATACTGAATGTGCTGGTACGGCTGTAGCAGAAGCAAAGAAATTTCCTTTCTTTGCTTGATTAATTGCTTGTGTTTGATTTGGCCATGCCTTTTGCAGCTGGGTGGTTCCGTTTAGGCTGAAGTTATGGGGCCTGCCACCTGCCTATCATCATTATGTTCTTTAGTTCCGCCCCTTTCCCCAGGGTTCTGGGAGGGAAAATAAAGTTTTTAGTTCAGTCTTACAGTTTGGAAGCCCAGTTACAGGACGTGAGCTTTCCCCACCTGTAGAGAAGCTTCGTTTCTCACAACATCCGGGGAAAACAGCCCTAAAGCTTCTAAGAAAAACAGTTTTACAGCACAAACATTGTTGGGGTTAAAGATGATCAGGGGTCTGGAGAACAAGCCCTATGAGGGGCGGCGTAAGGAGCTGGGCATGTTTAGCCTGAAGAAAAGAAGGCTGAGAGAAGACATGATAGCCATGTATAAATATGTGAGAGGAAGCCACAGGGAGGAGGGAGCAAGCTTGTTTTCTGCTTCCCTGGAGGCTAGGACGCGAAACAATGGCTCAAACTACAAGAGAGGAGATTCCATCTGAACATGAGGAAGAACTTCCTGACTGTGAGAGCCGTTCAGCAGTGGAACTCTCTGCCCCGGAGTGTGGTGGAGGCTCCTTCTTTGGAAGCTTTTAAACAGAGGCTGGATGGCCATCTGTCAGGGGTGATTTGAATGCAATATTCCTGCTTCTTGGCAGGGGGTTGGACTGGATGGCCCATGAGGTCTCTTCCAACTCTTTGATTCTATGAAAGATACAGATCCACACCATTCGTGGAGAAAATCCAAAAGGACTCCAGCTGGAAAATCTACAAAGCCTTGACTGGTAGGTCTACTTGGGACCCAAGAAGCAGTTTGGATCCGGGAGTAGGACCCACACCAGCAAAGTTTAGAAAACAGATTGCCCGGGAGGGGTCAAAAAGGGTTTTCCTTGTTAAAGAAAGAAATAGTTCTCCAAGCAAGGTACCTGTCCTTTGTAGACAAGTTAAGAAGCATTTGTTTAATTTGTTGAAGATCTAAGAAGTATTTGATTGTTTGTTGAAGACTTAAGCAATAATAAAGGACTTTGTTAAACCTTTCAAGCTTCTAAAGACTCTGTATAGGAAAATCCTTAGGGCCTCTCAGGCGAGCACCCCGGCTTCCCGCTGGACACAAAGGACACGTCCTGTTCAAAAGCCAACTGCTATAGGCCCAGCGCGTGACAACACACCGAAATAATTCTGTCACTGAGCCCAGACTCAGTTTAAAAGCAGTCACGTTCACCTAACACTTTCCCATTTTCTGTGCATCTGATGAAACATGTTATAGCTACGGGCAACATACAGTTGTATAATTCCATAACAGGGCCAGGAGGACTGATGGATGCAGGTAACAAGTGCAGGTTTGTGTCCATTCTTCTAAACTTTATATAGGGAATACAATCCTGTCATCAGGAATTAGAAGCTAGCATAATTTGAGCGCATGCAGACTGAAATAATTGCACATGCTCTAATTTTTGTCAGATATTATTTTCTGCTTTTCCACTCACGTGGTATAATTACAGCAGCATTACTTCATTTTAGAGATACAGTCTAGACTGTGACTGTGTTTTCTGAAATAATTTATTTTTTAAAAGTTGCTAAGCTCTCAGCTTCGTGTACAATGGGAAATATGCTGACCACAAGAAATGGAGCACAACTTTAGTATAATGAGGGTCCAGCTGGCAGAATCTGCAGGACAACAGCAGCAGATTTCACTACAGTGAGGCTAATCCTGCCGTCAAAGCCAAATTAATACAGGCAGGCAAACTGATCAGCAAAATGCATACTGCAAGCAGATGGGATATACAGGAGAAGGCGTGCTGCCCAGGGAGGAAAAAAACCCCATAAGAAGAGCAACATTAGAATTCATTAATATCTAGCGTGGAAGAAGTCAATTCAAGAGCCAAAGCAAGAGTGTTTTGGAAAATCTTGGAGATCTTAAAGTGAGATGCCGATACTGATCCAAAAGACAGAGTTGGAGTAAAGTCTGAGGCTGGATCTACAATGCTATATAATGCAGTTTGAATTTGCATTGTACGGTCAATATAGAATTAGAACGACCAGTATCCACTAATTGCAGTGAGGCAAAAGTATCTAAACACATCGAAGTTCAAGCTATACATACAAATACAAATGTCAGTAAAACATAGGATTGTTACATTCACATTAAACAGAAATAATTTGTTATTTTCTCAAAAGATGAAAACATTCCTCTTCATGTGTGTGAAGATAATTCTTGTGTCTTTACTACAGATGAGTAGACACACAACCGGTTTCTTGGCAGGGGATTGGACTGGATGGCCCACGAGGTCTCTTCTAACTCTATGATTTTGTGATTCTATGTGTGTGGAGATAGTTCTTGTGTCTTTACTACAAGATGAGTACTCTCACAACTGACTTCGACTCTCAGGAGTCTTCATTAAGTAGTTGGGTCTATGAACAATACATGTTATTAATACACACATACAGTTTGTCAACTGGAAACATCAAGCATCAATATTTGATAATTGAGTAAGTAACATGTGTGTGTGTGTGTGTGTGTGTGTGTCCTTCACAACCAGATTCATCTCTCAGGACTCTTCATCAGGTAGTTGCATCTATGAACAATACATGTTATTAATACACATATACAGTTTGTCAACTGGAAATTTCAAGCTTGTAAATACACACACACACACACAAACACACTACTTACACCACTTATCAAATGTTGATGCTTGATGTTTCCAGTTGACAAACTGTTTGTGTGCATTAATAACACGTATTTTTTATAGACCCAACTTCCTGATGAAGACTCCTAAGAGTCGAAGTTGGTTGTGTCTATTCATCTGTAGTAAAGACACAAGAACTATCTCCACACACATAGAATCATAGAATCATAGAGTTAGAAGAGACCTCATGGGCCATCCAGTCCAACCCCCTTCCAAGAAACAGGAATATTGCATTCAAAGCACCCCTGACAGATGGCCATCCAGCCTCTGTTTAAAAGCTTCCAAAGGAGCCTCCACCACACTCCGGGGCAGAGAGTTCCACTGCTGAACGGCTCTCACAGTCAGGAAGTTCTTCCTCATGTTCAGATGGAATCTCCTCTCTTGTAGTTTGAAGCCATTGTTCCGTGTCCTAGTCTCCAGGGCAGCAGAAAACAAGCTTGCTCCCTCCTCCCTGTGGCTTCCTCTCACATATTTATACATAGCTATCATATCTCCTCTCAGCAGGGGTGGCTCAACCCATTACGCAAAGTAAGCATTTGCAGTATAGTTGATTTTGCCCAGGGGCGCTCTTGAGGTGCTCTTGGGGGAAAATAGACCTTGACATGTGTGAGTTGTTGTTACTGGGATGTATAGTTCACCTACAATCAAAGAGCATTCTGAACTCCACCAATGATGGAACTGAACCAAATATGGCACACAGAACTACCACGACAAACAGAAAATATGTATCAGTGACTGGTTTGGGGGGGGGGGTGCCAAAATACTGTTTGCTTACTGTTGAAAATTACCTAGACATGCCTAGCTCTTTAAGCTGCTCCTCACAGGGCGTGTTCTCCAGACCCTTGATCATTTTAGTTGCCCTCCTCTGGACATTTTCTAGCTTGTAGTGCCCAGAATTGGACACAATATTCCAGTTGTGGTCTAACCAAGGAAGAATAGAGGGGTACCATGACTTCCCTGGACCTAGAAACTAGACTCCTATTGATGCAGAATGAAGCGCATAAAGAGGATTTTTTTCATCTTTTGAGAAAAGAACAAATTATTTCTGTTTAATGTGAATTTAACAAAGCTGTGTTTTACTGACATTTATATTTCCATATATACATTGAACTCCTATGTGTTTAGTAGGCTTGGGTAACCACGGAAAAATTTGGTTCTAAACTTGTTTCGTTTTTAGGGGGGCCCTTGCGTTTTGTTTTTTTTTAAGAATTCCGAAATTTTCCTTTAAAAAAGTTCGAAATATACGAAATTTCGTAAAATTACGAATCGATTCGTTAATGGCGGACGCAATTGCGCAATATGCTAAAAAACCCTCCAAATGGGACAGGGGGACTTCTGAAGCTTCCCTCTCCCTCTGTTGTTGACTGTTGGTGTGATAATTTATTTTTTATCACTGATAAAACAAACAACAACTATAAAACTTGCACCAGACATACGGAAATAATTACCAAACAATTTCAAAACAATTTTGAACCAATTACGAAACAATTACGAAACAATACGAAATAAATTGGAAAAATTGTTTCGATTTTTAATTACTCCTCACAGTAGTCCTGCATGGCTCAATATTGGATCGTAAGCTAATTTAAATACGAATTAATAACGAATTACGAAATTAACGAATGAAACCGCCCAAGCCTAGTGTTTAGATATTTTTGCATCATTGCAATTAGTGGATACTGGTCTTTTATATGGTCCATGTAGACCCATACAACACTGTTTGACTGCACTGAACTGCATTCAAACTACATTATATACCAGTGTAGATCCAGCCTGAGTTGCATCCCTGTAGGACAGGGACAAATCCCCAAATATGATACAAAAATAATTGCCCAGTATCTTCATCTTTGCAATGCACCACACCCAGATGAAAGCAACACAGGAATTGATTCCTTGGGAAATCTGACCACATGTATTCAGGACAGGGCTATTGTGATGTCTCTATGTTCTTTCACGATCAGAGCCACCATGTGTGCAAATGCTAGCTGCTGGAGAACAGAAGAAGAGGGCTATTGTCTTCATATTGTGCTCGTCGCTTCCCAGAGGCATTTGGCAAGCCTGCTAGAGAAAGGATGTTCTGCTACCTATTCTTTTGGTCTTATTCAGCATGAGACTACTTCTATTCAACAGACGAAAGGAGTTGGAGAAAAAGTTCCCCGGAGGTAAGCATTTTGAAGAACATCCACATGTGGCGAACATCCAGTGACGTTAAAGCAGAATTTCATCAATCGTCATGGAAGGGAGAAGGAAGCAATACATCCTACACAGCATGGAAAAAGAGATCTTTCAAGAAAGAACCCGTTTGAGAAGCTCGTATTTTTTCCTCACCAAATTTTGAGGAATTGTGCACACTCTTTCTGGAATGAGACAGTATTAGAGAAGAATATGGCAGAATAAACCTCTTTAACATTTCAAAGACAAGGCCTAGAACTTAACTAATGTTTAAAGGGGAAGATGCTGTTTATGTATGGATCAGATTATGCGGGTTGTCAGTAATGAGTGAATAGCCTGCCATTCAGAATACCCTGAGTCAATTGCCATGATACTTTAATACCAGATTAAAAGCCATTGGGATAAAAAATGGCCCAGTTTAAATAGTCTGTGACCTTATTCCCCGACAAAAGCACCAAATAGATCCAATAATTCATTGCCATCTGTGCAAATCTGTAAACAGCACCACAGTTCAAGAAGCACATTATACTGACACACAAAGGTTATCATAATATGCCTGGATATAAATTACTACCCTCTCACAATTATCAGTATCTGATAAAGAAACCCATCACCTTCTCTGAAGAACTGCTAAGAAATACTAGCTATTTTAACTATTAGTTTTTTAAATGCTTGCAACATTCTATAAATGTGTTGCCAAAGGCTTTCATGGCCGGAATCACTGGGTTGCTGTGAGTTTTCTGGGCTGTATGGCCATGTTCCAGAAGCATTCTCTCCTGATGTTTCACCCACATCTATGGCAGGCATCCTCAGAGGTTGTGAGGTATACTGCAAACTAGACAAGCACCGGGATTGTGGCGTAGCTGGCTGAGTGTCAGCTGCATTAAGATCACTCTGACCAAATGGTCATGAGTTCGAAGCCAGCCCGGGCTGGAGTGGGTGTCCAGCCATTGTGTAGCCTGTTGTCGACCTTTGCAACCTGAAAGACAGTTGCATCTGTCAAGTAGGAAAATAAGGTACCACCTTGTGTGGGAGGCTAAATTAACTAATTTATAGGGCCATAAAGAAAACTCCGGGATGTGGAATGCGGAAGAACTTCATCGGTGTCGCTGATGGACGATGAAAGCAGCAGCTCCACTGGCGGCCAGAAAAAAGTTAAATAGCCTCTGTGTATTGTCTGTATTCGTTGTCTGTCAAACTGGCATTGAATGTTTGCCATATATGTGTATACTGTAATCCGCCCTGAGTCCCCTGCGGGATGAGAAGGGCAGAATATAAAAACTGTAAATAAATATATAAATAAATAAATATCTGCGTGTGACGGCGCGAGTGGTGCCACCTATGTATAGAACTGTCAGTAGTGAGACTTAAACTGTTGTATCATGCTTAATCCTGCCCCTTTTTACCTTGCTTATGTATAGTTGTATGGATTGGTTGCTTGTAGCTGTCAATCAGTACTGTTTGGCTCCACCTCTTCCTGCAGGAAGAGAGAGCTTCCTTTTTTCTTTTCATTCTGCCATCAGAGTTCATACCACATGGACGTGAGTAAAAGACTTGATTCTAAAGGAACCTGATTTAAGTTACCTCTTAGCACCAGTTCTGAGGTTTGTTACCCTTGGGACTCATGCTTTATGTCCAGATCGTCCTGGATAACATTGAGGAGATCCCAAGCGCCTTCAAGCCGGTTCTTTTGGCACCAGAGGAAGATCCTGAGTCTTCAAGACATAGGCTATCTGAACTGGGGTTGTGGTTTGCTCCGGCATTCACAGCCATTGAGGAAAGAGGAAACTTGGTGAGGCTTCTCAGCTTCAAACCCCTTGGACCCAGGACTAATTGAGACTGTAATGTATGTTTTCCTTCACCCCTCTAAAGTTTTCCAGCTCATTACTTTGAAGAAATGACTTTGTGATAAATAAAACTTATCTTGAGCTATTTACAGCATTTTAGGTTTTTGGGAGTTCCAGTTTCCTATAGGACGGCAAGAAGCAATCCCCTGGGGGAAAGATGCCATGTCCATCCCTCCTTTATTGAGAATAATAGCCCCCAGGCGCGATGGCACACTGTGGAAGTGTCCAGGGTGGGGAAATGAACTCTTGTTTCTTGGAGGCAAGTGTGAATGTTGCAATTAATCACCTTGATTAGCATTGCAAAGCCTTGTACCTTCAAGGCCTCTCTGATTCCTGCCTGGGGGAATCCTTTATAAATGTGTTCCTTATTTTAAGAGCAGGGAAAAGAAAAGGCTACATAATTCGATTCCAACTTAATCTGACATGACATCCACATGACATCTTAATGGAGAGAATTGTTGCCAGCATTCAATTTCTCCACATTTTGGCCTTGCTCCAGGCAGGACTCAACCAGTCTTTGAAGCTGCAAGGCCATTATTCCACAGATATATAAACACAATTTTCCTAGTTTCCAACAGACCTCACAACCTCTGAGGATGTGTGCCATAGATGTGGGTGAAACGTCAGGAAAGAATGCTTGTGGAACATGGCCTTGATGACGCAATAGAATAATGACTTGATATGGAGACGCTCACGACAATGTTTTAAGGGTTATATGGTTTTTATATTTTATATTGTATGTTAATGTTTTTAATAGTATTTTATGATTGTTATATTTTTACTTGTTATGACTGTTGAGGCAGGGATCACCTAAGTCAGTAATTTTCAACTTTCCTAATGCCGTGACCCTTCAATACAGTTTCTCCTGTTGTGGTGACCCCCAAACACAACATTATTTTCGTTGCTACTTCATAACTGTCATTTTGCTACTGTTATGAATCGTAATGTAAATATCTGATACACAGAGTGTCTTTTCATTCACTGGCCAAATTTGGCACAAACACCCGATATGCCCAAATTTGAATACTTGTGGATTTGGGAGGGGGGATTGATTTTGTCATTTTGGAGTTTTAGCTGCTGCGAGTTATAGTTCACCTACACTCAAAGAGCAGGGAAAATTAGAGAAATAAGAGAGATGGATGAACTAACTTTTTAAAAATAATAATAATAATACCGGGAATCCGATAAAGAGCACAGATTGGACCCTCTATTATAATTACGAGAAAGAAAAAAGTAAATAAGAGGAACATTTTAAAGTGGAAGCAATGGTTAATTTTTGGAGACACAACACCTGATGAGGAGATGGAAATCAACTCTTTTTTTTCTTTTTTTTATTTGCTTCATTTTTTATTCACTTTTTAGTATTTCTTTTTGTTTTTGTTTTATTTTTTCTGTTTTTGGGATTTTTTGGATTTTTTTCCCTTTTTTTCCACTGGAACTTTAGGGGAGGGTGGTACATGTTTCTTTTTTCTCTATATTTTCCTACTGTTCTATCCTCTTTTAAATATTCACCCTCTTTCGTTGTAATTTTCAAATACTTTAATAAAAACTATTTCACACAAAAAAGAACATTCTGTACTTCACCAATGATGGAATTGAACCAAATGTGGCACCCAGAACTCCCACGACCAACAGAAAATACTGGAAGGGGTTGGTGGGCACTGACCTTGAGTTTTGGATTTGTAGTTCACCTACACCCAGAGAGCACTGTGGACTCAAACAATGATGGATCTGGAGCACACTTGGCTCAAGTACTCAAGATGCCCAAATGTGAACACTGGTGGAGTTTGGGGGAAACAGACCTAGACATTTGGGAGTTGTAGCTGTTGGGATTTATAGTTCACCTACAATCAAAGAACATTGTGAACCCCACCAACGATATATTGGGCCAAACTTCCCACACAGAACCCACATGACAGACAGAAAATACTGTGTTTTCTGATGGTCTTTGGCAACTCCTGTGACACCCCCTCGTGACCCCCCCCCCAGGGTCCCGACCCCTAGGTTGAGAAACACTGATCTAGGTAAAGTAAGTAAGTATATAGAAAAGAATAAAATGGCCAGTTGACCTGGGCTTCTATAAGAAGACTTTATAAAAATAGTGTCTTTCTCAGAAAGTTTGTAAACTGAAGCATGCCTGTATAGTATTTACTTTCAAACCCAAATTACCTTCACTTTTTTATCACATCTCCTGTTCTGTCGCCGCTGGGCTTGAAACGAAGTGCTTTTAAAACAGGACGTGCAACTTTAGCTCAACAGGAAGCCAGGGGCCCCAAAGAGAAGCCCTCGGAAAATTTTCCCCCATTAAACAGTCTTTAGAAGGCTTGAGCCTAAATACAACAAAGTCTTTTATTGATGAACAATTAAACAGAAACTTCTTTTGTCTTCAAAGATTAAACAAATGCTTCCAGTTTCAAACAACTGGTGGCTTCTAACTGTTTCTTTGCTTTACTTCCAAGGAAAATCCCTTTCTAGCTTCTCCCAGGCTAACTGTGAACCTAGACCTGACTGATGTGGATCCACTACCGGGCTGAACTGCGTCTCAAAACCGAGTAGACCTACCAGTAGGCCTGTAGTCACTTAGCCGGAGTTCTTGGTGTTTAAAGCTGTTATTCCCTCTGAAATTCCTCAGGGCTGTAAGGCTGTTTCCCTGGAACCTTTGGGAATCTTTAGATGCACTTAAGACCGTTCTCCCCCGGGAAGTCTTAAGGGTTGAAAGCCTTTGTACAGGAGAAAGTCTGTACACGTCCTGTACATTGACTTCCTAGCTGAGACTAACTGAAAAATGGCCCCCTTCCCTTCCCAATTGCCCTGAGCAAGGGGCGGGACCAAACTCAACGATGAGGGACAGGTGGCTTGCCCTATAACTGCAACCAAAAGAAGCCACCTTTCTGCAGAGTCTCTGAAACTTAGGACTGCAAACAAACATTCAATGCAAAGCAAACAAAATTGGAGCTCCTGGTACAACTGTACCAGAACATCTGCTTTTTCTTCAGCAGAGGATACTCCAAGCTAGAGTTTTGGTCCCACATCTCTAGGTACCTGGAAGGCTCCAGCATTTACATAAAATTTATCTTCTGCGTTGCCTCCCGAAAGCAAGCACTTGCCTGTGGCCAGTTTTAACCAATAATCATGGCTGTTTGTGAAAGTATTAATTTCACGCTATGCTGCAACATTCCACTGGGTGAGATTTGCTTCTGGCTCTTCAGTGTTTGTTCACATCCTGCCATAGCCCTTCAGCTCAGCCAAGCAAGCTAACCCTTCAACCTACCGCTCAGTTAAAACCATACTTAATTCCTACGTGCATCAACAACCATTTCTTTCGACCATCAGGATTAAATTGAAAAACTTACTAAGATTTCACAAAATGAAACTTTATTTCTCTAACATTTCCAAGCTGTTAGATATTGTCAATACTGTCTAAATAAAATTGGACCAAACCATTGGTAAATTGTAATAATTTGATTGAGGCAATCCAAAATAAGTCATATGTAAAGATGTATTTCAAACCTCTTGCCTGAAGCCAAGAGGGAAGGTATTTCCAGGTGAATGTTCTAAAACTCGAGTGTTTGATAAAATATCAAAAAAGAAAACTAACAGAGTATTTGTAATAAGTAAGGAATATTTATTACAAATACTCTGTTAGTTTTCTTTTAATAATAAAATAATAAGTAAGTAATAAGTAAGTAATAATAAGTAAGGAATATTTAGGGCCCCCGGTGGCGCAGTGGGTTAAAGCACTGAGCTGCTGAGCTTGTTGACCAAAAGGTCGCAGGTTCGATTCCGGGGAGCGGCGTGAGCTTTCGCTGTCAGCCCTAGCTTCTGCCATCCTAGCAGTTCAAAAACATGCAAATGTGAGTAGATCAATAGGTACCGCTCCGGTGGGAAGGCCACATGACCTTGGAGGTGTCTATGGACAACGCTGGCTCTTCGGCTTAGAAATGGAGATGAGCACCACCCCCCAGAGTCAGACATGACTGGACTTAATGTCAGGGGACTACCTTTACCTTTACCTTTTAAGGAATATTTATTTATTTATATAAATATTTATATATATATTTATTTTATATATTTATAAATATTTTATATATTTATATAAAATATATCTATATAAATATCTATATAACGGCGCTCCATGCACTCATGCCGACCACATGACCTTGGTGGTGTCTACGGACAATGCCGGCTCTTCAGCTTAGAAATGGAGATGAGCACTACACCCCAGAGTCGGACACGACTGGACTTAATGTCAGTGGAAAACCTTTACCTTTACCTATTTATTCATTTATGTATTTGTTTACCCTATTTATACCCCATCTTTCTTTACCCCGAAGGGGACTCAAGGCAGCTTATATGTAGCATTTATTCAATGCCATGCAACACATACAGACATTAAAAACTTAAAATCAGTTGAGTTGAAATTCATACAAGTTAAGCATTAAGCTGGGACGGAACCATTTAGGGCTTTGTAGGCTAAAACCAGCACTTTGAATTGTACTTGGAAGCAGACTGGCGGCCAGTGGAGCTGGCGCAACAATGGAGTTGTGTACTCTCTGTATGCCACTCCGGTGATGATAATGATGATGATGATGATGATAATAATAATAATAAACCTTTATTTATACCCCGCTACCATCTCTCGAAGGACTCGGTGCGGCTTACAAGATGGCAAACCCAAATACATCAGTAAAAAGCAACAACAACAATACAGACAATAAATAAACTCATAAACAAAGCCATAAACAGTAACAATAAGACCACGACGCATTAAAACATGAAGCTTCCAAACAGTCTTCAAAGGCAGCCCCACATAGAGTGCACTGCAGTGATCGATATGAGATGTAAGAAAAGCGGGACCAGCGTGGCCAAGATGAAGTTACAAGAACTCTGCAAAACCATGAATATATGAGTTGTGGTACCAAAGAAGAACCACTTGATATTTGTGAATGCTTATCTTTATCTAGAAGTTATAGAGAAACACAAAATAAACATGGGTGTGTCGGATTGTGTATAAAATGAAGTGAGGGAAGAATCAACATCGCAAACTGGAAACAAATGGCTAAGTTGTTTGAATTAAAGCCTGCGTGTTGGTCAGAACATGGTTGGCCTTGACTCCAGAAACAGTTCCCAGTACCTTTCAGTTCAGAGCACTTGCAATTTAATATTCTGAACACAGAAATACAAAAGGGAGTCAATTAAAAGATAACTATGTATGTAGTTTCTAAGTGAAGGTAATTATGCCCCTATCACATTTTGCACAGGTCTGATTGTATCAATGGTGATAACAAGCCATGCATAATTCTCTAAAATTTAGGAAGAAGGTGCAAAAAGTGTAAAACTTTTCCTCTATTCAGAACTGCAGTCAGCCCTCTGTATCCAAGGGTGTTGCGTCCATAGATTCAACTAACCATTACTCAAAAATATTCAGGTAAAAAAATAAAAATAAAATCTTGGTTTTGCCACACATCAAGCACTATACTTTATTATTGTGAAAGAAGCGACTTGAGAAACTGCAAGTTGCTTCTGGTGTGAGAGAATTGTCCATCTGAAGGGACATTGCTCGGGGATGCCCGGCTCTTTTACCATACTTTGGGAGGTTTCTCTCATGTCCCTGCATGGGAAGCTGGAACTGACAGGCAGGAGCTCGCCCAGTCTCCAGGATTTGAACCGCTGACCTCCAGGTCAGCAGTTCAGCCAGCACAATGGTTTAATCCCTTGTGACCAGCAGTGCTGCTGAATTTGAAGAGGCACGAGTGGAGGGTGAAAGAGAGAAACGTGCCAGGAGGAAGGCGCGTCAAGCCAACCCCGACCGAGACAGCCTTCCACCTGGAAACCGATGCCCTCACTACGGGAGAAGATGCAGAGCAAGAATAGGGCTCCACAACCACCTATGGATCCACAAGAATACTGATCATGGAAGACTATCCTACTCATCCAACGAAGGATCGCCGAAGTGAAGTGAAGTTAATCCATTACATGACCACAGCTCTATACTGATGTGTAGGCATACTTTGTGGTAGCCTCCTGCCATTTCAGATCCTCAGGTTCTCTCCAGCATTCATTTGAATTGTTCACCACTTTATTATGCCATTTTATATGCAATACAACTTGAGCATCCACACATTTTGGTATCCACGGGAGTCCTAGAACTAAACCATAGTGGATACCGAGGACCTACTGTCTTCCATAGTTAGCTACATCATTTCTAGACTTCCACATCAAAGCAATGATCATATAGATATACATAATCATAGCATCACTGAGTTAGAAGAGACCTCATGGGCCATCCAGTCCAACCCCTTTCTGCCAAGAAGCAGGAAAATTGCATCCAATGCACCCTCAACAGATAGCCATCCAGCTTCTGTTTAAAAGCCTCCAAAGAAGCAGCCTCTACCAGAATCTGGGGCAGAGAGTTCCACTGCTGAACAGCTCTCACAGTTAGGAAGCTCTTCCTTATGTTCAGGTGGAATCTCCTTTCCTGTAGTTTGAAGTCATTGTTCCATTGCGTCCCAGTCTCCAGGACAGTAGAAAACAAGCCTGCTCCCTCCTCCCTCCTCCCTATGACTTCCCCCTTGTATATTTAAACATGGTCATCATCATGTCTCATCCCAGCCTTCTCTTCTGCAGGCTAAACATGCCCAGCTCTTTAAGCCGCTCCTCATAGGGCTTGTTCTTCAGACCCTTGATCATTTTAGTTGCCCTCCTCTGGACACATTCTATCTTGTCAACATCTCTCTTCAATTGTGGTGCCCAAAATGGGACATAGTATTCCAGGTGTGCAAATGAAAGCAGATTTTTTCAAACTTCCAACTCAATAGTAAACTCCTCAGAACAGTTCATTTTATTTCTATACTGTCAGTATTAATATACACCAGGACCAGTAAAGCAATAAAAACCAATCATTTCAGAACTGACTATGTATTCATTTAGAAGCAGTGACAGAGGCTTTCGTTCTGTGTTAAATATAGAACAGATCCTTCTCCCATACATTTGCAAGAGTGGTATTAATAATTAACAGACATAAACAGACATTCCAAAATCTTCCAAACTTCGAAAGGATGTTTTATTCAAACAACATCATTAAAATAAAGCCTATCACTAATTCTACCTAGTGTGAGTTTTATGAGCACCCGCTTTGAAGAGCATCTGCTTTCTCACAACATCTTTCTTATTATTATTACAAGATTTTTCTCCCCCAAAAGATTAGCATGAAAGTCTGGTATTTTGCATCAGAAGCCATCTCAAAGCATTCTTGCCTTCACTCATTTTTTAAAAAAATTCAAAAACCTAAAGGAAGTGAAATATTTGGTAGCAGAGCATTAAAAAAAGAGGAGAGAAAGAATGTGTGGGCATGTTGGGGGCAGAGGGAGATGGAAGGAAGGAAAAGCCATGTATTGTTGAAGGCTTTCATGGCTGGAATCACTGGGTTGCTATTGGTTTTTCGGGCTATATGGCCATGTTCTAGAAGCATTCTCTCCTGACATTTCACCTGCGTCTATGCCAAGCATCCTCAGAGGTAGTGAGGCCTGACCTCACTACCTCTGAGGATGCTTGCCATAGATGCAGGCGAAACGTCAGGAGAAAATGCCTCTAGAACATGGCCATATAGCCCAAAAAAACCTACAACTACCCAAAATTTCTAAACTTTTACATGAATATTTAAGGTAAGTGTTAAAAAGTTGGCTCAACTTTTCGTAGCACCCATGCTCAATTTTTTTTTTGCACACCTGGCAAACTTTTATGCCCAATAGCCCCTAAAAACCAACTAAAACAATTACATACACTGCACTAATACTTTAAATACCATTCACCTTTTAAATTGTGATATAATATTTTCCTTTATATTAATTACCAAATTGCTAATATTATATCAAAAACATAGTGATTCCTTCATTTTGGATCTTTTCAGTCCATATTTTACAAAACAAAATAACTTCAAAGTTAAATGGCAACTTTATATTTCAGTATAAATATATACTTCTGCAAGCTCCACTTCTTGATAATTAGAGGTAACATATACTGTTTCAATTCAAGATGACACTCTGAAAAGTGATCTAATTACAACTGGCTGATTTAACTGCAGATATGCGTATCACATGTCAAGCATAAGTTCTTGGTGAAGGATTAATTACTTTCTTTTTCTAACTTGTAGCTTGATCCTTTTGTTCTTGTCGCAAGAAAGAAAAGTGTTAGGTTATGGTTATTATTATACTCATCAGAGCGACTTGTCGGTAATTTATAATCACAGTGGTTATGGCTACATGCTGCCTTTGCCTATATATAAATACATCTTAAGTAACCTAAACAAATTCTGCACTTTTTTGTATATACACAGTCATGTTGTAACACAGAAAGGGCGTGTGATGGAACTTTACAATCACAAATCCTAAAGTTGGAAAAGGATGCAAGGGCTATAGAGCAGCGTTTTTCAACCTGGGGGTTGGGACCCCTGGAGGGGTCGTGAGGGGTGTAAGAGGGGTCATCAGAGGCCATCAGAAAACACAGTATTTTCTGTTGGTAATGGGTTCTCTGTGGGAAGTTTGGCCCAATTCTATCATTGGTGGGGTTCAGAATGCTCTTTGTTTGTAGGTGAACTATAAATCCCAGCAACCACAACTCTATAATGTCAAGGTCTATTTCCCCCAAACTCTACCAGGGTTCACATTTGGGCATATTGAGTATTCATGCCAAGTTTGGTCCAGATCCATCATTGTTTGAGTCCACAGTGCTCTCTGGATGTAGGTGAACTACAACTCCAAATTTCAAGATCATTGCCCACCAAACCCTTGTAGTATTTTCTGTTGGTCATGGGAGTTCTGTGTGCCAAGATCGGTTCAATTCCATCATTGGTGGAGTTCAGAATGCTCTTTGATTATAGGTGAACTATAAATCCCAGCAACTACAACTCCCAAATGACAAAATCAACCCTCCCAAACCCCCCCACCAATATTCAAATTTGGGCATATAAAGTATTTGTGCCAAATTTGGTCCAGTGAATGAAAGTGCATCCAGCATATCAGATATTTACATTACAATTCATAACAGTAGCAAAATTACAATTATGAAGTAGCAACGAAACTAATTTTATGGTTGTGGGTCACCACAACATGAGGAACTGTACTTAGGGGTCGTGGCATTAGGAAGGTAGAGGAACACACAACCACAGCACTCCTGAAAGACACCCATTCATGTTAATGAGTTGAAATTGGAGAGTCCATCACTCTCTGAGATAATCTATAGCAACAATCTAAATGCTTGGTAACACCGGGACTGTGGCACAGCTGGCTGGAAGTCAGCTGAACGAAGATCACTACCAACCAAAAGGTCATAACTTCGAAGCCAGCCCAGGTCAGAGTGAGCTTCCGACCAATTTGTGTAGCTTGCTATCAATCTTTGCAGCCCGAAAGACAGTGGCATCTGTCAAGTAGGAAACTTAGGTACCGCTTATGCATGGAGACTAATTTATGACATCATAAAAATCTCCAACAAGCATGCAAAGTGTTGTGGCTGAGATGTTCTGTGATGATGAAGATGATGGGATTCAGATTCCTGGCTCTTTTTCTGTGCCTCAGATCTCTGGGCCTGTGGCTCCCACAGATAGCACAGACAGTGCAGAGTCAACATCAACACAGTGGTTCCCAACAGAAAGGAATTTTAACAAAGGAGATAGTGAACAGGTGGGGAGGCATTCGCCTCCTTCCCACACTGATACTGAAAGTACTGAAAGCCTTGACAGTGACCTGACCCAGCAAGCTTGGCTTCATCTCCGGGTCAGGCAGAGTTCTCACCTGGCCAACAGATGAGAGGCCAGCTTGGTGAAAGGTCATCGCAATGATTTCATGTAATGTTTTCATGTTAGAAAGGTATTTAGGCTTCTTGCAAACCAAGGGAAAGTGTCAGTTCAATGTAGCTTATTAGCCTAAAGCTTCATGGAATAATCTTAGCCTGGAAAGCAGTACGCTTGGGATTTCTTTCATTGTGATTCATGGGGCAATTGTTTCATTGCTTGTACCTGGGACTCTGGTTTGAACTTTGCCAATAGGATTGTGTCTTCTGCTTTTACCTGAAGATCTTTGGAATTATATTCTGCATTTAACCTTAATCTTTGGAACTTTGCAATGCTTGTTCTTTATTTTGACTTGGATTTCTTCCTCAATAAACCTTAAAACTACAGCTCTCGTGTGGTGGTGTTTGGAAGCAAGGTGAAGCTTACTCTGAGTTGCAACACAATGAATGAGGAAGTACTTCATCAGTGTCACAAATGGACAGTGAAGTGACAGCTCCCCTGGTGGCCAGAATACCCTCATGGAAAAAGTTAGAATATTAAATAGTCTATGTGTGTCTGTCTATAAATGTTGTGTGTCGATGGCATTGAATGTTTGCCATGTATATGTACATTGTAATCCGCCCTGAGTCCCCTGCGCGGTGAGAAAGGCAGAATATAAATAAATAAATAAATAAATAAATAAATAAATAAAATAGTAACAGACCAGCCTAGGGTTCCTGAAATTCATGGAACAAGGAATATCCCATGTAACAGCATCAGGAAATGAGAGAAAATATTATTTATTTAGTTTATATCGCTCCTTTTTATTATTTATTTATGTATTTACTTTATTTATATCCCGCCTTTCTGTACCCCGAAGGGGACTCAAGGCAGTTTTACAAATGGCAACTATGTGATGCCTTTACAGAACAGCAATTAAATACATTTAAGTTAAAATATAAAATTTAAAAATTAGAGTTAAAATGCACATTAAAACATATAAACATTACAATCACTATTAAAATCATGCAGTCCACAGTCATTATCCGGGGCCTTTCTGAAAATCATTGCACATATTTCATAGTTATTTTGCACTATAGTTAATCTCCAAAGGCTTGATCCCAGAGCCAGGTTATTACTTTGCTTCTGAAGGCTAGGAGGGTGGGAACTGCTCTAATATCACTAGGAATGCCATAGCCGAGGGGCCACCACTGAAAAGGCCCTGTGTCTCTCGTTCCCACCAGACGTGCCTGTGTAGGTGGCGAGACTGAGAGTAGGGCCTCCTCCAATGATCTTAGTCTCCTAGGTGGTTCATAGGAGGATACACATCTGGACAGGTAAGCTGGGCTGGAACCTTTCAGGGCTTTATAGGCTAAAACCAGCACTTTGAGTTGTGCTCGGTAGCAGACTGGGAGCCAGTGGAGCTGACGCAACAAGGGGATTGTATTCTCCCTGTACGCCACTCCGGTGATCAACCTGGCTGCTGTCTCTATGAGTCATACCTTTTTTCGCAGTATGAGTCAATAAATAGTGTGATGTAATGGTAAATACCTTCACATACACATTCATGTAGAGTCAGAGAAGTTAGCTAAAAATCACAGACATGCACCTAAGCATGTGTTCAACATGTGCTGAAATATGAACCAATGAAAAATATTTTTACCAAATTTTTCTAATTGCAAAGTTGGACAAGAGACCAACCTTAAAACTAAATGTCACCCAATCTTTCCCACATTTCTGGACAATGAGATGCTGGCCTTGCTGCTTGCATGAAGAATGCCTTAATAGTGAGCATGCTATTCAGAAAAGGAAAACATATATAGAATAAACAGGTACCAGCATGCTGGAAGAAGCAAAGACCACCAGCACTGAAGCAATGGTCCTCCACCATCAACTCTGCTGAACCAGCCACGTTAACCGAATACCCAAATATCACAGTCTCCCAAAGCAGTTGCTCTACTCCGAACTCAAGAATGGAAAATGGAGTGTTGAAGGACAGGAAAAGAGGTTTAAAGATGAGCTCAAAGCAAACTTTAAAAACTGTGGCATAGTCACCAAGAACTGGGAAGCCCTGGCCCTTGAGCACTCCAGCTGGAGGTCCCTGTGACCAGCAGTACTGCAGAATTTGAAGAGGCACGAATGGAGGGCAAAAGAGAGAAACGTGCCAAAAAGAAGGCACATCAAGCTAACCCTGACCAAGACTGCCTTCCACCTGGAAACTGATGCTCTCACTGTGGGACAACATGCAGGTCAAGAATAGGGCTCCACAGTCACCTACAGACCCACTGCCAGGACACCGATCTTGGAAGACAATCCTACTCAGACAATGAGGGATCACCTAAGTATGTACCAGTGTTCATAAACCCTGTCATGTCATAAATGTCTTTATTGTGCCTCATGTCTTTATTAAATAAACAAATAGTGGAGCAATTCCTGTTCACAGACCCACCAGATCTGAATTTCTCTTTAAAGTTAACTGTGCCCAGAACATATCACAGCCACTGAAGACATAATTTAAGTCTGTATGACAGCAGAAGACTCCAGAGAGTCTTCTCTTGTTGTGTCCAAGTTGTGGACATTAGTTAGGGAGCTACCATGGGACCTTCCAGACAATCCCTCTATCCCAGGATCTGATCCCAGGCTTTCAGTTTATCCCAGAATACCTGGCAGTGCGGACTCATATAATCCAGTTTAAAGCAGAAAACCTGGGATCAGATCCTGGGATATAGGGACTGTTTGGAAGGCCCTATGAAGACAGATTTTTCTTTAGAGCAGTGTTTCTCAATCTTCCTAATGCTGCAACCCCTTAATACAGCTCCTCACGTTGTGGTGAGCCCCAACCATCAAATTCTTTACGTTGCTACTTCATAACTGTAATTTTGCTATTGTTATTAATCGTAATGTAAATATCTGATATGCAAGATCCATTTTCATTCACTGGACCAAATTTGGCACAAAATACCCAATATGCCCAAATTTGAGGGGGATTTATTTTGTCATTTGGGAATTGTAGTTGCTGGGATTTATAGTTCACCTACAATCCAAGAGCAGGATGAACTCCACCAATGATAGAATTGGGCCAAACTTCCCACACGGAACGTCCATGACCAACAGAAAATACTGGAAGGGTTTTGTGAACACTGACCTCAAGTTTTGGAGTTGTAGTTCACCTACATCCAGAGAGCACTGTGGACTCAAACAATGATGGATCTGGACAACACTTGGCACAAATACTCAATGTGTCCAGTTCTGAACACTAGTGGAGTTTGAGGAAAATAGATCTTGACATTTGGGAGTTGCAGTTGCTGGGACTTATCGTTCAGCTACACTCAAAGTGCATTCTGAACTCCATCAATGATAGAATTGGACCAAACTTCCAACACAGACCAATAGAAAATACTGTGTTTTCTGGTGATCTTTGACGACCCCCCTGACATACCCTTATGACCCCCCCCCCCCCCCACAGGTCCTGACCCCCAGGTTGAGAAATACTGCTTTAGAGCATGCAGGCCATAGAATAAAGGACAAAGGACTTTTCTCTGATGCTTTTCTTGTTATCATTAAGACTAGCCGTCCCCTGCCACGCATTGCTGTGGCCCACATGGGGGTTCTGTGCGGGAGGTTTGGCTCAATTCTATCAGTGGGGTTCAGAATGCTCTGTGGTTGTAAGTGAACTATACACCCCAGCAACTACAACTCCCATATGTCAATATTCTATTTTCCCCAAACTCCACCAGTATTCACATTTGGGCATATTGAGTATTTGTGCCAAGTTTGGTCCTGATCGATCATTTTTTGAGTCCACAGTGATCTATGGATGTAGGTGAACTACAACTCCAAAACCAAAAGCACACTGCCCACCAAACCTACCAGTATTTTCTGTTGGTCATGGGAGAACTGTGTGTCAAGTTTGGTTCAATTGCATCGTTGATGGGGTTCAGAATGCTCTTTGATTTTAGGTGAACTATAAATCCCAGCAACTACAACTCCCAAATGACAAAATCAATTTTTTTGAGTGAAGGACATACATTGGGTTGTTAGGTGTCTTGTGTCCAAATTTGGTGTCAATTCATCCAGTCGTTTTTGAGTTCTGTTAATCCCACAAACGAACATTACATTTTTATTTATATAGATGTCCCAAAGTCTGTCCTGCTTATTTCAGCTTTGATGGCTTTACATTCTAGTAGTATTCTATGGCTGTTTTGCCTTTTTGTGATGGTTGATTGTTCTTTTCCTTTGATAAGCCATTTTTAGGGAAGTGGCAAACATTTTAAAACAAATGTACAGCAGCTGTCAGACTAGAATACTTAACTAGAGTCAGAAAATCAGGTAGTAATGGAAACCTACAGGGATGCAAAGTACCAGCTCAGCAGCACTGTAGCTCTTTGACAACCAACAAGCTATAATCAAGAGAATGTTCCTGGCAATCCTAAACTACAGTAGTTTAAATACCCTGCTTGCTGGAATCATGTCCATAGACACAGTGTTGGGATGACTCAGTTTGTTGACATACTAAGGACCTCAGTAGGAGCTCCCAATAGCAGACAGCCCAGCAAGCCTTGGCTTTGATCATTTTAATGAGACCAGGCTGCCAAAGTGGTACATGCTGATGACAAGCCAAAGATGACAGGCCTACTTTCTGAAATGCATTCCTCCATTTACCATATTAATAGAGAGAAGCAAGTACAAATACTCTGATCCCACTGAAAACTATGAGCAGGGCTTATTCTAGTATTGTGCTGGTACGGCTGTACCAAAAGCTCCAACTTCCTTTTCTTTCTTTTGAGTGTTTGCATGTATTCCAAAGTTCCACGCATTTTTCAATAAGGGGGCTTCCCTTGGTTTGCAATTATACGGCCAATGACCCATCAATCATTGTTAAGTTTTGGTTCCGCCCCTTTCCCCAGGGCTCTGGGAGGAGAGGGAGCCATTTTAGGTCAGTCTTGCATTGGAAAGCTTAGCTACAGGACGTGGATTAGCTCCACCTGTAGAGAAGCTTCGTTTCTCATAGCATCTGGGGTAAAACAGTTCCAAAGGACTCCAGGTGGAGAATCTACAAAGCCTTGACTGGTAGGTCTACTTGGGACCCAAGAAGCAGTTTGCAGCCGGGAGTAGAGCCCACACCAGCAAAGTTTAGAAAGTAGATTGCCCAAGGAGGGGTTAAAAAGGGGTTTCCTCTTAAAGAAAAGAAACAGTTCACGAAGCCAGTTGCCTGTCCTTTGTGGACAAGATTAAGAAAGCCACCAGTTGATTCAAAGCCTTGAAACATTTGTTTAATTGGTTGAAGATCTAAGAAGTATTTGATTGTTTGTTGAAGACTTAAGCAATAATAAAGGACTTTGTTAAACCTGTCAAGCTTCTAAAGACTCTGTATAGGAAAATCCTTAGGGCCTCTCACTCGAGGCACCCCGGCTTCCCGCTGGGCACAAAGAGCACATCCTGTTCAAAAGCCAACTGCTATAGGCCCAGCGCATGACAGCACAGGTACCCCATCAAAGTTAGTACTTCGCCATCATATTGGCTGGGAGGTTTGTTCTCTTACCAATTACCATATTCAAAGAACTTTCAGATTTGGTGGAAGTGCCTCTGAAAGGATGGTTGAGCAAAAACTAAATGAGAAATGAGAAAGGAGCTACATTTTTTTATGCTGCTGGTGGTATCTTTTTCAAAACTGTAATGGAGCCAGAATTGAAACAGCAATGCCAGTTTTATAGTCTAAATTAATCTGAACTGTTTTAGCAACAAAGCACTTTTGTCAACTAGCCAGAATGTTTAAGCCCTTGCCCAGTTGGACGTTGGCACGGGAATTAGTTAGAAAGATAAGTATTATTTTTTGTGCTAATTCCAAATATTAAATGAAATATCCAACATTTGCTGTATGGCTAATCCAAAGTGCTGTTTTGAACTGTTATTTTCTTTTCTCATTTGACAGGTGTAATTATTATTTATTATTTTATTTATTTGCTATAGTTATACTCCGCTCTTCTCACCAGAGCAGCTTACAAATTATGGCAAGAATTCAGTGCCACATTATACATACAATAATAATAATAAATATAACATATCAAATTATAAAACAGTGAAAACATATAAATACAATAATGCAGATTAAAGCATACATAGTGCCGAGTCTTGATTTTCCATACTTCTTGATTTTCCCAGTCATTATTCAAGCTGCTAGATTGAGGTCGGAATCCATATTAGACTACTCTCCGAACACCTGTGTACAAAGCTAGGTCTTTTAACTTTTTCCTAAAGACCAGGAGAGTTGGGGCCAGTCTGATTTCACTGGGGAGGGAGTGCCACAGCCGAGGGGCCACTGCTGAGAAGGCCCTGTCTCTCGTCCCCACCAATCACACTTGTGAAGGGGGGTGGAACCAAAAGTAGGGCTCATAAAGTTGGCTCATATAAAGGGAGATATGTTCGGACAGGTAAGCTGGACCAGAACCATTAAGGACTTGATATGCCAAAGCCACCACTTTGAATTGAGCCTGGTAGCAAACTGGCAACCAGTGGAGCTGACATAACATGGGGGTCGCTCCAGTAAGAAATCTGGCTACCGCCCATTGGACTACTTGGAGCTTCTGGACAGTTTTCAGAAGGAGCCACACGAACAGCACATTGCAGTAGTCTAATCAAGAAGATCAGTTGGTCTAGCTATCATGTTTGGATCATGAAGAAAGAAAGAATATAATAATAATAACAACACTTTGTTTATATTCTGCCCTATCTCACCAAGGGGACTCAGGGTGGATCACAGTACACATACACGGCAAACATTCACTGCTGTTTGGATAGACAAGGACAGAACAGACAAGGAGGCATGTTGTGTTGACATCAGCACCTTGGAAGGTTGTGCTTGAAATACAGTCACAGGAGGTGCTTTTGCTCCGTCCTCTATGACATAGAGCCATCAGGACTTCCTCCTTCCTTTTTGGTTGCTGGCATTTTCTGGTCTTTTTCTTTTTTATGATGTTGTAAAATACCTCCCCCGCTTTTTTTAGCGGTATCTAATTTCTCTAATTACAGCACAAACTGTTTTTGGACTGCTTAGGTTAATAGTAAGCTGGGCTTGATAGTCAGCAGTTCATGCTGACCCGGGGCTTCGAACTAGCAATCTTTGCGTTGGTAGAGACTATCGTTGCTGGTGATTTTACCAACTGTGCTAAACCTCAGCCAGGAAGGCAACCAAATAGTGTAATGTCTTTTTATTTTAAGAACATACCTACACTTAGGAATTGTTTTCATTGCTAACTATATACACAAATATATTATATACAAGCATTCACAGAAAGTTACTTTTCCCCTTGTGACCTATGTGTAATTATTATTATTATTATTATTATTATTATTATTATAACAACAACAACAACAACACTTTATTTATACCTCACCACCATCTCCCACAGGGACTCGGTGCCGCTTACAAAATAGCACACAATGGTGCCATACAACACATAAAATGAAATACATCAACATATAACATCAATAACATATTTATATAAGATCAGACATATATAGTTAACAAAGCAACCGCTATTAAATAAAATAGATGACTGGATGACTTCTTTCCAGAGGTACTGGAAGACTAAAGGAAACAGATGTACGTATATCAACTACATTCCCATGCATAGTGATTCTCTATTCCTCAATGACACATATATCCATAGGGAGCATTATCTGAAATCAGGTAAAAAATTGTTTCAGCTTGCCAACAAATGCTAGTTTGTGGGAAGCATTGACACTAGGGAATAAATCACTTCCCTAAAAGTTTCTGCCAATATGCAGATCTATATAAATAAAAATGTAATGTTTGTTTGTGGGATCAACATAACTCAAAAACCACTGGACGAATTGACACCAAATTTGGACACAATACACCTATCATGTCAACGAGTGATCATCACTCATAAAACACTGAAAAGCACAGCAGAAGAGACTTTAAAAACTAGTAATGCTAAAAGACGCTGCAGCGCATGCGCAAAAATGACTCCCCCGGCAAACAAAACGCACAATAGTATATCTACACTCTCTTTTGGACCACAGTTCCCAGCATCCCCTAGATCAGGCCCTTTAGGAGAGGAGGATGATCCAAATGCACTTTTTTCAAGCTGCAAGCTTTCTTCTCCTTTGATCTCTTTGAAAGCATCCCAATCCCTGCACACTTCCAATGTCCTATTCTTGGACTGCAATTCCCAGCAATTCTTCCAGACAGATAGATGAGATAGAGGTAGGTAGGTAGGTAGGTAGGTAGGTAGAAGTAGGTACGTAGGTAGATTGATCAGGAGGACTGCTGGGAGTTGTAGTCCAAGAATAGGTAGAGAAGGAAGAAAAGGGAGAAAGGGGAAGGGAATCAAAAGGAGGGGAAGGAAGGGAAGGAGAGAATGAAAGAAAAAAGGGAAAGGAAGGAAGGAAAGAGGGAAAGAAGGAAGGAGAGAAAGAAAGGAGAGAAAGAGGGAGGGAAGTTTGGCCACGACGACGTGTACAGCTAGCACCTACATAAAATGGTTGGGTCTTACCTAACTAACCAGAATCTGGTTTTCACTTCAATTGCCAGCCAGAATTGGTAAGTTCTTTAATAAAAGTAACTGCCAGTCACATCACTTGACAAATTTTAATAAGCAGTGCAATGCTATCATGCCAGTTATTGCTAACTAACACCAAAGTTATAGTAGTTATAAAGTGGCTTCAAGTCAATTCAGACTTACAGAAAGCCTGCCATAAATCCTGGCAAGATTAATACAGAGGAAGCTTTCCAATGTTGTGCTGTTGTGCCTGGGGCTATAACTCTTAGTGAAAGAGGCATGGATGTGACATCTTTCCCCCAGGGGATTGCTTCTTGCCCTCTTTTAGGAAAACTGAAACTCCCAAGGACCAAAACACTGTAGATAATTCTAAATATTTTTTATTGTTCACAAAGAGTTATCCCTTTAAGGCAATAAGCTGGAAGTTTCAAAGGGGTAAAGGAAAATATACATTGCAGTCTCTAGTTGTCTTGGGTCCAAGGAGTTTTGTAGCTGAGAAGCTTTTCCAGGTCCCTCTTTCTCAATGGCTGTGAATATCGGAATAATCACAACCCCAATTCCAATGGCCTATATTTTGAAGGCACAAAGCCTTCCTCTGGTTCCAAAGGACTGGTTTGAAGGCACTTGAGACTTCTCAACGTCGTCCAGGTTGATCTGAACATGAAGCATACGTCTCAAGGGTAAGACCCTCAGAATTGGTTCTGAGAGGTAACTTAATCAAGGGCTTCAGAGCCAAGTCTCTCTCTCACGTCCATCTGATAAAAAGTTTGATGGTGGAATGGAAAAGGAAACACTGTCCTGCTCTCTTGGAAGAGGTGGGGTCAAACAATTGAGCAGGAGAAGCAATTCAACTGTTGCAAACAACGTTGATTGACACCTAAAAATAACCAATCAATCCAACTATACATTTACAGGGTAAAAAGGCAAAATCAGGCATCATACAACAGTTCAAATCCTGTAACTTACAGTTCTACATATAGGTGGCACCACTCGCGCCGTCACAAATGTCTCCTTTTGGGCCAAAAGACCAAGACTGCCCATGGTCACCCAGTGTTTTTTTTCCCTGGTTGAGTAAGAATTTGGACTCTGGTCTCTCTGAGTCCTCAAGTCACTTTTCCACATTGGCTCTCATAAGGGTATGGTGGGATTAAATCTCAATTTAATAAAACTGAATGCAGGAATTCCATTCAATCAGTTGATGTTGAAAAAAATTGACAGGCTTCCAGAATGCCATAGACTGATTCCCTTAACATCCTTACAAAAACACAAGAACAAAAAAGAAAGCAAGATCAGTACCTGAGGCATAGTGTGCTGTCACATCTTTGTTCCAGAGATCAGGCACAAAACAATGGACTAATATTTTCAGTAAGTGAATCACAGGCACAATTACAGACACCAAGAGTTTTACTGTGCTATGTTCTCAAGTGTCTTTCATATAGTTAATTCAGCTTTTCAGTCAAAATTTCCCACTTATTGCTTCAGAGCTTGAGAAGGAAGACATTTCACCAGGGTAGTGCCAATGCTTAGAGATAATACATGACTCCATTTATAAAAATAGGTTCACAAAATGTATACTACAAACATCTGAAATATGCTATTTTCTCTCAAAATGGAAACAAAACCACATCCATGTGAGAGCATTAGAACTCAGAATACAGGGAATCAAACTGCACTTATTTTTGCTGATTTGTCAGTAAATACGTATGATTATTATCATTATTATTATTTTACTGAAACAAAAACTCAGTATGTCACAGCAAATGAGATCTATATGCTGGATTTCGCATCACAAAATCACAAGCTGAACACTTCCGAAGTGTCTACGACTATTATTATTATTATTAACACTTTATTTATATTCTATCCTATCTCCCCAAGAGGACTCAGGGCAGATCACAGTACACATACATGACAAACATTCAATGCCATTTTGAATAGATAATAGAGAGACAGACAGAACAGAAGGTGGCATGTTGTGTCGATGTCAACATCCAGCTTTTTGGCACCTTGGAAGGTTGTGTTCAAATCCAGCCACCCGGGGGTGCTGTCGCTCCATCCTCTATGACAAAGAGCCATCAGGACTTCTTCCTTTTGGTCACCCGGCAATTTCTGATCTTTTTTTTCCCCTTTATGGTTTTGTAAATTACCTCCTCCACTTGTTTTAGTGGTTCCTAATTTTTCTAATTACAGCACAAGCTGTTTTCAAACTGCTTAGGTCAACAGTAAACTGGGATTGACATTCGGCAGCTGACATCAACCCGGGGCTTTGAACTGGTAACCTTTTGGTTGGTAGATCTTACTATTGCTGGTGATTTACCAGCTGTGCTAAACCCCAGCAAAAGAAACATTACGAGACTCCTACAGATTGCTAACATCTATTACACAAGCAGATAATAGGATGCCAACACATAGGTTTTGACTATAATTCTTATTGTCCCTGACTGTCACCCATGCTACCAGGAAATTATGGAATTTTTCCTGGAGATTGTTTTTGTGGGTTCCTCCTGTTAGCATCAGCCTCAAAGGTGGTATTCTTTTCATAGAATCATAGAATCATAGAGTTAGAAGAGACCTCATGGGACATCCAATCCAACCCCCTGCCAAGAAGCAGGAAAATTGCATTCAAAGCACCCCCAAAAGATGTCCATCCAGCCTCTGTTTAAAAGCTTCCAAAGAAGGAGCCTCCACTTCAAACTACAAGAAAGGAGATCCCACCTGAACATTAGGAAGAACTTCCTGACTGTGGGAGCTGTTCAGCAGTGGAACTCTCTGCCCAGGAATGTGGTGGAGGTTCCTTCTTTGGAGGCTTCTAAACAGAAGGTGGATGGCCGTCTGTTGGGGATGCTTTGAATGCAATTTTCTGCTTCTTGGCAGGGGGTTGGACTGGATGTCTCATGAGGTCTCTTCCAACTCAATGATTCTATTATTCTATGCTTCCTTTCTCCAGAATGGGACCCAAGTTGGCCTCCAAAGACAACCGCAAGTATATGAATGATAGACCTCCAAGTTGTCTTGTTATCAAGAGCCCTGATCAAATCTTGCAAGCTTAATCCATGGCTTCCTTGATTGAATCTGTCCACCTCTTTTCCTGCTGCCTTCTAATCCCACCAGGCATTACCATAGAATCATAGAATCAAAGAGTTGAAAGAGACCTCATGGGCCATCCAATCCAACCCCCTGCCAAGAAGCAGGAATATTGCATTCAAATCACCCCTGACAGATGGTCATCCAGCCTCTTCTCTAATGCATCATGTTGTCTCATAATATGTTCAAAGTATGGTAATTTCTGTACCTAGTACATGGCATGAAATCACCTGAACACAAATACAAAGTTGACAGATCATGGCACAGTTAGAATAACTTCACCACATAAGGAATACTTTTAAAACACACAATACGTGCAACTTCAGAGGTGTGCATTTATTCTTTTTCGTGTCTGATTGCTTAACTTAAGAAATATTAGTTGGGAGAAGGTAATACACAACTTGTATGAAAGCAGCAATTGTTCATAACTCACTTTTCCCTAAAGACACTTGTTCTTCATGTTAAATGAAGCCAACCATACAGCTGTAGTATTTCTATTCAGTAATGAAGCGAATTGTGATAGTGTGCTTCAATAGACAGGCAGGTAATTCTATTATTCGGTACATTTAACTCAAACTTTCTTCTTGGATGGGAAAACTTTGTTCAAAGTATTTTCTTAACAAAAATAAGAGTTTAGCTGGTGATAAAATAGTGACACATGTCAAAACACATCAATTTCTGAACCACTACATACATAGCAAATGGATTTTTTAGCATTCAGTAATCATAGATGACAAAAATCCTCCTCCAGCATCCCTAATAGTCAATGCCATACCATTTGCACAAGAAGATCAAGGACAAGAAAAGCTATTACATGGGCAAGATTTTCGTGTTGCCTGAAATGCTCTGCAGTGCAGAAAGCATACCAAAATAATTGATACTTAATATGCATATTTATTCAGGCTGAAGAAATAAGTATCGTTCTCTCACCTAATATATAATTTCTTTATAGGTATAATTGCATTTTGCTTTTATTTTCCACTGCAGTATCTTGCTCCACTCAGCAATTGTTGTATTTGAGCAGGTACGAATTAAAGAACATTGAACAAAGGCTTTTTAATGTAAAATATAAAAGGGACTAAATTATATTTTATTTTAAAAAATCACAGTTACCTCCTCCTAAATATAATTAATTCCACTGTAACCCCAATCCTTTTAAGCTGCCAAGGAATGCCACATTTCACATAAGACATTTCAACTTTTGGTGCAAATTAGATCACAGAATTCAGGCTGCTTCTACACTGCAATACAATGCAGTTTGAATTGCATTATGTGGTTCTATGCTGATCATATAATGCAGTACAAACTTCATTGCATGGGAATGTAGAACCAACCCCAGTTGCAAAACTGAACCAGTAAATTGAAGGAAACTGGTTTTTTGGTGCAATAAGAACACATAATATAATTGCTTATAATTGTTGAGGCATCGAATTGTTGCCAATTTGTGAACCACTCCAAGTCACCTCAGCAAGAAGTTTATTGAAGGATATATGTAAGCAAAGCAGTAAAAATGGTAAAAACGGCATAGTCCAAAACAGTATCGTCCAAAGATACCATAGATTTCATGAACTTCAAGGTACAAAGATAAAAACACTAGATCCAAGGATGCAAAATCCAGAGAACAAGACAGCATGGGAATCCAATACATGAAACAGGAGCCTGGCAAAACCTGAAACATGAAACTAGAGATCCATTTGGAAACAAGACTGTTATTAAGTTCCAATGTTGATGAGACTGAGCTAAACCTTTCCTTTGTATCAATATAAAGCTTTTCCTAGCCTCAGAACTGAAAGGAAAGCATTCCGCTTGCCCTTACAACCAGATAAGGATTTCTTATTTTTCTTTTCGAGCAGACGAATTGACCTTTGGTGATCCCAAAAACTCTTTCTCGGTTTACAAAAATATTCTGTCTTTACCCTCATTAAATTCTGCAGCTGACAAATCATCCTAGGAAGACAGTTTCTCAGAGAAAGACTTATGTGGACCTCTCCCAAGAATTTGACCTTGTGAATCTGCAGGAGAAGCACTCATGAGACACCTCAGGCCTCTCAGCAAGGCCTGGGCTTGGCTCGGGCCCTGAAAAACCCTCATCCCCAATGGCATCAGACACAGACCCAGAAAACCCTTCATCCCCACTGGCATCAGACACAATCACAGGCTGAACTACAACATAGTCATCCTCAAATGCTTGTTGGAACATCCAGGTTTTCAGATCCCTACAAAAGGAGGAAAGTGTAGGAGCTTGCCTAGTCTCTTTGGGTAGAGTGTTCCAAAGTCAGGGAGCTACCACCGAGAAGGCCCTCTCCCTTGTCCCCACCAACCGTGCTTGTGACGATGGTGGGAGCGAGAGGAGGGCCTCCCCAGTGGATCTTAAAGCCTGTGCTGGTTTATAGGCGGAGATGTGGTCTCAAAGATAGGTGGGAACCAAACCATTTAGGGCAGTGGTTCTCAACCTGGGGTCCCCAGATGTTTTTGGCCTTCAACTCCCAGAAATCCTAACAGCTGGCAAACTGGCTGGGATTTCTGGGAGTTGTAGGCCAAAAACATCAGGGGACCTCAGGTTGAGAACCACTGATTTAGGGCTTTGTAGGTCATAGCCTGCACCTTGAATTGGGACTAGAAACTTATCAGCACCCTGTGGAGCTGCTTTAATAGGGGAATTGTGTGCTTCCTATAATTATATCCAGTTGGAAGCCTGGCTCCCAACCTTTGCACTAATTTCCAGGCTGTTTTCAAAGGCAGCTCTACGTAGTGTATTGCAGCTGGTAGGAATTAAGGGACCTATAATGTACATGACAGTTCTACATTACTGCAGAAGAATATTATTTGGACAATGTTGGTATCAACAGAAAGATCAAAATCAAGTGTGTCAGTTCACAGGTCAAAATACCCAATTATCCATTTCTGCTTTTAAAAGATTTCCAAACAATAAATGGTAATATTTATGGGGCACGGCAAGCTATAGGAAAGGAAAGAACGGTTAGAGGTAAATGCATGCAGCAGTGAGGGTTTTGATGGTTTCTCTAACTGGAGGGCAACCTTTAAATGCAGACAATCTAAATGCTGCATCACTCTTCCAGTGCTACAGTGAAATAACAGGTTAGCTCTCCCATTAGGCACATTCAGAGTTTACATTGACAGAATATGCTCCTTGCAGAAACATAGAAAGCCTGTACCAAACCACACGTTTTATATCTGCAAGATAACCTTGTTTCAAGGGCCTCTGGGCCTGCTCAGAAAGCAAGTACTAAGCAAAATGTGGGTCCTTCAGCATTCAAGTGTAAAATCATAGCTCCTGGATACACAATGATTTGATTCAAAAGCTGTAACATCCATCTCACGGCATACACTGCAAAATCCAAGGCACTTCATTAAATATTACTTGCCTCTTTGAGACTAATATGACATCTTGGTTGCAAGGAAAAGTAAGGGTTATCCTTGAATTCCCACCATGAAATAAAGAGACAAGACACAAAACGTGGCGTTAAAGGGTAATTTCTTGGTCTATTTTTTTTTGTTATAACTTCAGTGAGAACCTGTAAACTGAGTTAAACTGTCAGGGAAAATAACTTGTAAGAGATACACATTTGTTTTCAGCCATCTGGGGGAAAATTTCTTCATCCAGGTATCACTTTGTTGACCACCTTGAAAGACTGTCCTTGTACTACCACCAAGATCTTGAGAACTACCACTACTTGGCAGCTATTTTTATACTACCGCAGAATCCAACAGGATTCTGGTTTCAATGTATGTTGTTTTACATTATAATGCTATTTGTTGGGGTTTGGTTCCAGCACCTCTTATAGATATAAAAATCCTTGGGTGATCAAGTCTCACTACATCCAGTCGCAGAGTAATATAGGTTAAACCCTTGTGCCAGCAGGTCTGAAGACCCACAGGTCGAAGGTGCAAATCCGGGAGAGCATGGATGAGCTCCCTCTGTCAGCTCCAGCTCCCCATGCGGAGAAATGAGAGAAGCCTCCCACAAGGATGGTAAAACATCAAACATCCAGGTGTCCCCTGGACAATGTCCTTGCAGATGGCCAATTCTCTCACACCAGAAGCAACTTGCAGTTTTTCAAGTCACTCCTGACACGAAATACACACACACACACACACACACACACAATGGCAAAACTAGGTTTCCTTTTGGTAATTCTATCTTTGTTTCAATGTTTATTAGTCATGGGTGGTGCAATCCACAAATATTGAGAACCACCTATACTATCTTCTCCAAATAGTCCATTCCATCTAAGTCTTTAAAGAAGAGATGGGAATTATGTAGTGTCCCAGATGTGATTACACAACAATCCACAACAGCCTTAATCAGTACGGCCAAAGGTTAGGACTGCTAGAAGTCGTAGTTCAACTACATCTATCTTGTATTTTATCTTGTGGGGTATTGATTGCCAACTGTAAACTGCCTCAAGTCGCCTCCAGGCTGAGAGGGACGGTATAGAAATATAGTAAATAAATAAACAAACAAATAAATAAATACATCTAGAGGCTCTCACAATTCCACCAGTGCTTTAAAGTCATAGAAAGGTAATTACAAATCTATTTGGTTCTGTCTTTCCTCTATTGACATCTACAATAGGTATCTAACATAACTTTCTATTTCAGCAAAAAAATTCTAGAAATCCCTGCTCAGGCCAATTTATATATTCCCCAGCAATTAACATGTTTTGCAAAGTATGAAGAATGCCTATTTTAGAAAGCCATTTCTTCAGTGTTAAGATGTGCAGTGCTGTGTTTTGTTCTATTTATTTTACCCCGCCGTTCCATGTGAATTGCTTCATTTTCTTTAACTAAACAAAAATGGTATTCAATTTTTTATATTAATCAGCTCTGATCAGAAAGGTATGAACGATTACTCAAAGCAAACAGCATATAGATTAGCTGAAAAACGGTTGTGCTGTCGCACGCTGGGCCTGTGCATAAGACTGTAGACAGGACATAAATTCTGTGTGCCCAACGGGACGCCGGGGCTGCCTCAGATTAAAGGTCCTTGGATTTCCTTAAAACAGAGTCTTTAGATTGCTTAAAGGTTCAACAAAGTTCTTTATTAATGAAAACAAACAGGTACTTTAAGGCTTTCTTAACAGTCTATTGGCTCTCTCTCAATCTTGACCACAGGGAACAGGCACTATCTTCATAACTGTAACTAATGGGGAAATCCTTAACTTCTAATCTGGTGCTCGCTTCGGCAGCACATATACTAAAACTTCTAATCTGGGCAGTCTGTCTTTGCCTCTGGCGTGGAGCCCCTGCACCCGGTACCAAACTGCTTCTGGCTTCCGCAAGTGACCCTTACCAAGCAGAGCTTTGTAGAGTTCAGGTTTCAGTGATGGCTGACTGAAGTCCCTCCGCAAAGGAGCTGTAAGGCTGTATGATCCTCAGCCAAGCTGTGGGCTGTATAACCCCAGCCAAGCTATAGAAGATGAAGCTTTTTACAGGAGCTCTTGGTCTTATGTTCTGCATGAAAAGCTTCTCTGTGTGGACTGAACCCAAAATGGCTCCTATTCCCTCTAAAACCCAAAAAGGGGGCGGGATCAGGGAACCTAACTATAATTGACAGGTGGCTTGCCCTATGATTGCAGCCAAAAGAAGCCACCTATCTGCAGAGTCCCTGAAACTTAGGACTACAACAAACATTCAATGCAAAGCAAACAAAATTGGAGCTCCTGGTACAGCTGTATCTGTACAACTGTTGTTTTTCCAAGCTTTGGAAACAGGAAAAAGGCTCATGTGAATTTGGCTGGCAGTTTCCGAACTCTTTTGAGTTGACTATGGTAACTGAAAACTCATTAGACATAGTACTGTCTTTGGCTTATTGAAGTTATGACTGTGACCAGAGAAAATCATCTGCTGAACTCTTGCAATGTTGTAGAATACTAATGAACATTTTAATTGTTCAGTGATTAACTGTCAGCACAAATGCTCTAGGCATGGAAAGGCAGTTGTTCTTGGAAGAACGGAGGATGACAAGGTAATGCTATCTGAATTAGGGCTAAGGTTGCAGTCCTGTGGACAATTATTTCAATATAAATTTCATTTGACAAAGCAGAGTCATTTTTAAGTTAAACAACTCATATGATTAATCTGGAAATTAGACTGCAAATATGTGTGTTTTTTTTCCACAGGCTACTAACTGAGCCTGAGTTGTGTCTGTATTTGAGCAGAAAAGATTCACTGGTTCATCAATGCTGACTACACATTTACAAAACGTTTGGTTAATCTGTCACAGTCTTTTAAAGATCTGGAGATCCGAGCATAAAAATCTCATTTTCTCACAGTGCTACTTTGACATTCCAGATCTGCTTCTCTTTTTCACCCTACGAAAATGATGCATTTTCAGTCTTGCATCAGTGCCTTGGAGGAGCAATAACCAAGATGAGGACAAAACACATTAATACTTAATCTGGGAGAAGAAGGGAAGGAGAGAGAGAGAGAGAGAGAGAGAGAGAGAAGAGGGGGAGGTCTTCCATAAGAAAATATATAATGCCCGCCTTGGCCAGGCTTGTCAGCAGCTTTCGTTAGTATTCTACACGTATCTATCAATAGGAAATAGTGATTGTTTCTCTTACACATACCTTAAAAGTAAAGGTAAAGGTTTCCCCTAACATTAAGTCTAGTCATGTCCAACTCTGGGGGTTGGTGCTCATCTCCATTCCTAAGCCAAATTGCAGGCATTGTCCATAGGCACCTCCAAGGTCATGTGACTGGCATGACTGCATGGAGCACCATTACGTTCTCAACGGAGTGGCACCTATTGATCTACTCACATTTGCATGTTTTCAAATTACTAAGTTGCCAGAATTTATTTATTTCAAATATTTGTACCCCGCTCTTCTCAACCCCGAGGGGAGAGATTCAGGGCAGCTTCCAACCAGCATGATTCAATGCCTCCATGTGTACATAATAAAATACATAATAAAACCAATAATTGCATACAATTAAAACATTAAATCAATTCAGTTAAAATATGCTTAAATATAACAGCCTTATGGCCTTATCTAGCCGAGTTCTGAGATCGGAGACTCCATCAAGCTTGTCCATAGTCTATTACCATAGCAAATTGCCATCATTGTCATTATACTTATCAGCAGAGTCACTGGAAGCCTGTGCCCACATCTACATTTTCAACTTCTTTCTGAAGAAGAGGAGGGATGTAGATGACCTAATTTCCCCAAGGAACGAATTCCACAGGCGGGGGGCCACCACCGAGAAGGCCCTGTACCTCATCCCCACCAATCGTGTTTGTGACAGAGGCGGGACCAAGAGCAGGGCCTCCCCAGGAGATCTTACATTTCGAGGTGGAACATAGAAGGAGATACGTTTGAACAGGTACACCGGGCCAGAACCATATAGGGTTTTATAGGTCAAGACGAGCACTCTGAATTGTGCTCGGAACTGGATCGGCAGCCAGTTGAGCTGATATAGCACAGGGGTGGTATGCATAAGCTGGGGCTAACAGTGGGAGCTCACACCGTTCCCTGGATTCAAACCTGTGACCTTCACTTTCAAACCTGAATATCTTTCAAAATCTTTTAGAATTATTGGTATTTCTTGTATTTGTATTATTTGAATTTGTACCCTGTTGACTTATGGTGACACCATGAATTCCACAGAATTTTCTTTGCTTTGAATGTGATTGTCTTGCTTCTTGGCAGAGGGTTGGACTGAGTGGCCCACAAGGTCTCTTCCAACTCAATGATTCTTTAGCCTGTTTTAGTGTAATTGTTTCACCTTATTCAGACTGCTGGGGAAAGATTGCTACTGTGGAAGGCTCATTTTCAGCAGTGGCTGCGGGAGCTCCTGACCTCCATCTCCTCTGCTGACCCTTCCAGCAACTCCCACCGCCTCATCACAGCAGAGCATGGATCCACTTTAAATCCAGTTTCTGCCTCCTGGAGAATTCTGGGGTTTGTAGTTTAGCGAGGCCCAGGATCAGTCTGGCTGAGCAGTTTAAAAGACCCACCCTAAACTACAACCCCAGAATTCAGCAGAAGGCAGAAACTGGATGTACTGTCACACCCAGACACTCTAAAGTTAAAACTGAGATGTGCTTCTCTCTTTATCTGGGCGAACTGTGAGTGCCTTTCTTTGAAGCTCCAAATTCTCAGCAACTGAGACCAGACCAGAATTGAACAACAGAACATTTATTTTACAAAGTCTTTGGCAGACTTGGCACAGCTTGATGAAGTTACAAACAAAACAGTCTATTTGGGAAACCACATATATGTTCAATGTATTGTCGAAGGCTTTCATGGCCGGGATCACTGGGTTGTTGTAGGTTTTTCCGGGCTATATGGCCATGTTCTGGAGGCAATTTTTCTCCTGACATTTCACCTGCATCTATGGCAAGCATCCTCAGAGGTACCTGGCGAAACGTCAGGAGAAAAATTGCCTCCAGAACATGGCCGTATAGCCCGGAAAAACCTACAACAACCCATATAAATGTTCTTTTTTTCCTTTTTCCTTCAGTTACCATGTTAACTTATCCCCAACGGTAGAAAAAATCCTGAGATCTCTTACCCTAACCCTGATCTGTTGTCTTTCAGAAAGAGCAGGTCTTCCCCTATCTAAGCTCAAGATTAGTCTTGGAGATGAAGTAATGGAGCCTTTCTCAATGGCAGGGAAATCCGGAGATATTCCCTACCTCAGCACTGAGCTACTGTCCTTTAGAAAGAGCAGGTCTTTCTCTATCTGAGCTCAACGCCAGTTTCTACGGTGAGAGGGTAACCTAAACCCTGAATCTCAATCGTACTCACAATGGCTTGACCAAGCTTGCTTAGCTGGCCACCAGCACATCTGAGGCTTTTTCTATACTGAAGAAGGCAGGGAAGATTCCAAAATGGAGATCTCATCCCCAGGAAAAAAGGCAGTCTCTAGACCCAAAGAGATACTTTTTAAAACCAATAGCTGCAAGGGTTTGCAGGCTGGCTTCCAACCTCTGTTAATAATTAACTTTCAGGGTGCTGCTGCAACCCTGGGGAAAATGCAAAGGGGTAATATCTCAAGCAACCCAAAAGCAATGCAAACCAAGCTCCTGGAAGACGGAACACTGGATTTAAAGTGGATCCGTGCCCTAGTATGATGAGGTCCCTAGTGGAGCTGGCTGTTACACAATTACAGACAGGAAGTGTGCAAAGTGATGGAAAATCAACTACAAATCAATAGATTTCAGCTAATCTATTACAAAGCCAGTCCTTCTCTGTCATACCACTGAACTAGCCCATTATACTGCCATTTCACATTTGACATCTGGGGTTTCTTCTATCCCGTTCCTTTAAATATTGTATAGATAAGTTATTTGGTTCCTTACCGCATAATAATTTACTTAAGTGTGCTAGATGTTGCACGAAAGCTGCTCCAATCCTTCCTCAAGGGCTTTAAGTCTATGCATACAAGCCAGACAAAGTTGGAGGGAGAAAAGGCATACTTAAATTGGTAGCAGATGGGAAAGATTTGTAGACAGTGGAGAAGAATTAAATGGTAGTGACAAGGACAGTTTTCAGGTCCTAAACTTTAGAGGAAGAGGAGGAAGTTGGCTTGATGAGGAGGCTGTTCCTTTGGGGGAAACAACACTGCAGAACAGAACGCTAAAAATAGGAACTGTAAGAAAGGAAATCAAATAAGCATGACAAAAATGAAGAGTTATGGAGAGGATCCATGAATGGAGATTGAGATCTGAAAAGATAAGGATTAGGAACTGCAAGGTAATGGAGGAATCACATGTAGAGAACTCCTCCAGTTTTACATCTGCAATTACAAATTCATTTGGTAAAGGTTTCCCCTTGACATTAAGTCCAATCGTGTCGGACTCTGGGGTTGGTGCTCATCTCCATTTCTAATCCACTGCACCACCGGAGGCTCCCTTCCTGAATAGACAAGTGCTAAAATTGCTCCTAAAACTTCTCCACACATATTCCTCTTTAGATATCTGTCTGGGGATATTGTTAGCATGTTTGTGACATGGAAAGTCTCTTAGGGGTCTTCCACACAGCCATATAAGCCAGAATATCAAAGCAGAATAACCCACAATGTGGGTTAGATATCTGTCTGGGGCTAGATATCTGTGGGTTAGATATCTGTCTGGGGTTAGATATCTGTGGGTTAGATATCTGTCTGGGGATATTTGGCAGTCCACACTGCCAAATATCCCTGACCAAGCAGATAATGTGGGATTTTATTCAGCTGTGTGGAAGGGGTCTTCATTAAAGTGATTAAAACAAAAAGAAACATACAGTACTAAAACAGATAGTGAACCCAAAAAGTCTCTGTAAGCTAATCTGTTGCGTGGATGTTTAAGAGAAAGAAAGGAAGGAAGGAAGGAAGGAAGGAAGGAAGGAAGGAAGGAAGGAAGGAAAGTAAAAGGAAAGAGAGAAAGAAAGAGAGAGAGAGAGAGAGAGAGAGAGAGAAAGAAAGAAAGAAAGAAAGAGGAAGGGAAGATTAGAATTATTTTCAAATCTGGAGAAAAATAATGTTCTATTGTTATGTTTTTGCTTAATTTGTCTCCTTCCCTTCCATTCACCTTAACAGAAGGACTCAATAAGCCTCTCGCTTTTAAAAAACTAGTCTGTCTTTAGGGCTGGTACTTGCTGACCAGGCACCCGACTGAAGGGTAATTTTACACCTTTGCTTCAGAGCTCTGAATTCTATAGCAGAGTTGGTGACATGTTGTCACGGCAGCCACATTAATGTTTCCCCATAGTGTTTGGAGGCTGGGAACCCATTATCAGTGGCCTGAAGTGTCGAAATCAGGTTCAGATGGCATGAACTCCTTGGCTTTCTAACAGTGTGAGTCAGACTGTGCAGGATATAATCAGCGTTATGCCAAACAGTGCATTGCAGGAGGATATCGGCTGCCTTTTTGGCAGTGACCTGGGCATAAAGAGCGGAATGCTTATTATTGCACTAGATATAGTACCCGTTTGCAAGCAAAGTTCATGACTGTTTCATGTGATATTTCTATAAAGGACAAACTTTCGATCTAAATGAATTTATGCCCCCAGTGGTGCATTTGGTTAAACCACTGAGCTGTTAAACTTGACAGAAAGGTTACAGGTTCAGATTCTTGGAGCTGCGTGAGTTTCCACTGTCAGCCTCAGCTTATGCCAAACTAGAAGTTTGGAAACATGCAAATGTGAGTAGATCAATAGGTACTGCTCCGGCGGGATGGTAAGGGCACTCCATGCAGTCATGCCGGCCACATGACCTTGGAGGTGTCTACAGACAATGCTGGCTCTTCAGCTTAGAAATGGAGATGAGCACCAACCCCAGAGTCGGACACGTCTGGACTTAATGTCAGGGGAAAACCTTTAGCTTTACCTTATTCTGGAAACAAAAAAAAGAAAAAAAATTATCAGATATGTCTGAGATTAAATATCTGGAAAGTAACTATATGACTCCAACTAGTAAAAAAAAATACACTTGACTTTGAAACACGGTTCACCTACACAGACATACTGGAAATCCTGAAAGCAATAAAATCATATTGATCGAAAACAAGGAGGGATATCCAAGGTTATTCTTTGTGGCATCTCACATTTTCAACATCTCTATAGAAAGAGCAGGGCCCGGGACCACATTTTTCCCACTGGAAAGTAGCTGTTTCATACTAAATCTGGCGTAGATTAAATTTGTATCCAAGTATCACTTATAAACAACATGTTCCAATCCAATAGCAATTCCATTCAATGTCATGCTACCTGACATTGATGATGATGATGACTAATATCCCACATTGATCTCTTCAATTTCTTTTTTACTTGCAGTTCTTAAGTCACTCTTGACATGAAAAAATATTCTTCATTCGGGCACAAAGCATCTTATTCCAACTGAGAGCCCTTTCACACAGTCCTATATCCCAGAATATAAAGGCAGAAAATCCCACAATATCTGTTTTCAACTGGATTATCTGAATCCACACTGCCATATATTCCAGTTCAAAGCAGATAATGTGGAAGGGCCTGGATCATGCCTAACATGTATCAAAGTTATGAAAAATAACATGGCCAGTTGGAGATAGAAAGAAATGTTATTAGAATCATCAGTCCAAGCACAACTCGGCAATTGTTTGATGGAGTCTAAATACCAGAAGGCCCTCAATCCCATCTGATCTTGGAAACTAGGCAGAGGCCTCCCTGATCAGCCTACACAGAGAAGCCATTGAAATCCACATGCATGTGGACAATTTCCCGGTTGGCGGGAACGAGAGACAGGGCCTTCTCGGTGGTGGCCCCTCGGCTATGGAACGCCCTACCCAGTGACATCAGACAGGCCCCCTCGCTGCTGGCATTTCGGAAGAAGCTCAAAACCTGGCTCTTTGAGCAAGCGTTTGGCTAATCAGCGCAATTAAACATAGGATGACGGTAAACTGAACATAGGAACGGCACAAGGATTATGAGACTGGATTTCGTTTGTGATCGAGGCATTAAGTATGATTGTTGTGTGTTTGCTTCTGTGTATGATGTGTTTTAATTGTTATTGCTATGTTAATTAATATTGTGTAAACCGCATTGAGTCACCTAATCTAGGTTGAGAAACGCGGTATAGAAATAAAGCAAATAAATAAATAAATAAATAAAATGGAAAAAAACAATGAAAATGAACAAAATCTGGCTACCAGTATTAAAAAAAACTTTAAAATCATAACAGTAAATAAAGAACAACACTCAAAGACAGGGGAATTCCAGACAAGAAACAATCAGGGACAGCTAATCACCTCCCAACAAAGGATTCCCCCAGGCAGTAAGAAACCAGAGCTTGAAACTGCTAAGCAATTAAATGCTAATCAAGGTGGCCAAATGCAACATTCACACCTATCTCAAACAGACAAGAGTTCTTTCTCCCATCCTGGACATTCCACAGATATATAAACTCAATTTTCCTAGTTTCCAACAGACCTCACAACCTCTGAGTATGCCTGCCATAGATGCATAGATGCAGGTGAAACGTCAGGAGAGAATGCTTCCAGAACATGGTCATACAATGTATTGTCGAAGGCTTTCATGGCTGGAATCACTGGGTTGTTGTAGGTTTTTTGGGCTATATGGCCATGTTCTAGAAGTATTCTCTCCTGACATTTCATCTGCATCTATGGCAAGCATCCTCAGAGGTTGTGAGGATGCCTGCCATAGATGCAGGTGAAATGGGCTGTATGACCATGTGCAGACTGTATGACCATGGGTTGTTGTAGGTTTTTCGGGCTATATGACCACGTTCTAGAAGCATTCTCTCCTAATGTTGCACCTGCATCTATGGCAGGCATCTCATAACCTCTGAGGATGCCTGCCATAGATGCAGGTGAAATGTCAGGAGAGAATGCTGCTAGAACATGGCCATATAGCCTGAAAAACCTACAACAACCCATGGTCATACAGCCCGAAAACTCACAAACACCCAGTGATTCCAGCCATGAAAGCCTTCTACAATGCATCCCTGGTTATTACTTGGATAGGGGATGATCTCCAAAGAATACCAGGTGATATGGGCTACATGTCAGAGGCAGGCACAGAGGAATACCACTTTAGAGTATTTTTTATCTAGGAGGCCTTGTGAAATTCCTTTGTTTTTCATCAATCAACAGGTGAATTCATAGCATACATGCACACACAACTGTTTGTTGGCACTCTTTTAAGAAGGCCAAGAAAGAAATACTTGGTGCATATTCTGTTCCGCATCTCAAAGTCACTTACACCACAACCCTATGTTGACTTCAGGATGAAATGGAGTGTGTTTCTGCTGCCCTGAGGCTCAGCACATTTGGATGGACAGATTCATCATTTTAATGCAAAAAAGGAAACATAATAAAATATCTATAACAAGGTACATGCTATGCCTGTCCAGTTTCTCCATCTCAATGAAGAAAGGGGACAAAGAATCAGGTGGTGAACATCATCAGCCTCAAAGGAGCCTGGAATGCCTCTGCCAATATAGATACAGACACTGGCTTTCTTCGTTTTTCCTTTAGTTGCCTGATGGTTTCTGGTTGGGAATTGGGCATTGGACAGCAGCCATAAGGTCAATCTTTATCCTACACCACTGTCCCAGATTTCAAAGAAAAGCTGCCCCCCGAGGAATGATTCGCCAAGATTAGAAGTCTAAGGAAGTCCATTTTTGGAATGCATTTGGGAAGCATATTTTATTAGATAGAGTTTTGCTCTCTTTTACTGCATCGCTTCAGGGAATTCCTTCCAGGACAGGGAAGTGGAACACAGTGTGATTCAGACAGGTGTGCAATTATATGAACTGGCAAAAAGAACTGGAAGTTGATTTTATGTGTGGGTTTTTAAAATTTTTTGCCATCTGTAAAATATAATTCCACAGGCACAACATAAATTCACAATGCAGCTAAAAAGCAGTAGTTTACACTATTGCAGGAAGAAGGAAAGAACAGAAAATCACATTAAAACGCCTCTACCAGAAACCAGATTTGTTACATATCAGTGATATGAGCAGCCTCACTTTTACAAAATATACCATTCTAAACTGCATTTAGGGGCAGCCTGTTCTAGCATTGGAAGTGATATATCATTTGAGTTCTTTCAAACCTGAAGATACCGTAAGGACTTGATTAGTTGAAGCACAAAAGCTTGAAACTTGTAAGTTTCTCCAAAAGAGACTGGAAAGAATCAGAAAGGCAACTGCAGAGTGAATCTGGTCTTGCAGGTGAGAGCCCTATTTAGTAGGGCTGGGCGGTTTCGTTTCGTTAATTCGTAATTCGTTAAAAATTCGTTATTTTTTTTATAACGAAGCGATAACAAACCATTCTGGAGCAGCTTAAAAACTAAACGAATTTTTAAATTCATTTTGTAAATGCTTTGGATTCGTTATGTGTTCGTTTCGTTATCGGTTTGAGGTCGTTTCGTTATTATTTCCGCATGTCTGGGGCAAGTTTTATAGTTGTTTTTTGTTTAATTAGTGAAAAAAAATTATAATATCACACCAACAGTCAACAACAGAGGGAGAGGGAAGCTTCAGAAGTTCCCCCTGTCCCATTTGGAGGTTTTTTAGCGTATTGCGCGGTTGCGTCCGCCATTAACTAATCGATTCGTTATTGTTTCGTTATTGTTTCGTTAATGTTTCGTAATTTTTTAACATTTACGAAATTTCGTAAATATAGAACTTTTTAAAAGAAAAATTTCGGAATTCTTTTAAATATCGAAACGCAAAAACCCCCAAAAAACGAATCGATTTTAGAAACAAATTTTTCCGTTGTTACCCAGGCCTACTATTTAGCCAAACTTTAAAGCAGTAGTTCTTAACCCAGTGGTTCTCAACCTGGGGTCCCGAGATGTTTTTGGACTTCAACTCCCAGAAATCCTAACAGCTGGTAAACTGACTGGGATTCCTGGTAGTTGTAGGCCAAAACACTTGGACCCACAGGTTGAGAACCACTGTCGTAACCTGTGAGCCACTGATGACCAGTGGGCCGCATGGTCGAAAATCTGGTCCGTGAGCCTCCTTCCTCTTTATTTATTTATTTTATTTATTTCATGTCCACTCCTTTCATGCTGCCTGCCACTTCTTCCCTGTCCCTGTATTAGAAACTAGAGCTGATATGATCTATCCAATGCAATTTTCTGAATCAGCACCTCAAACTGAATCTAAAGTTGACCAAAAACTGATTCGTAACCCTTTTGGTACTAATGTTGGAGAGTGGTCACTGGTCAAAGTGGTCCCTAGTCAAAAAAAAGGTTGGGAACCAGTGCTTTAAAGGTTACTATATGAGCATTTAGTGGAGTCCTCGGTGGTGCAGCGTGTTAAACCATTGAGCTACTCAACTTGCTGACTGAAAGGTCAGTGGGCCAAATTCAGGGAATGGGGTGAGCTCGCACTGCTAGCCCTAGCTTATGCCAACCTAGCAGTACAAAAGCATGCAATGTGAGTAGGTATTGCTTCAGTGGCAGGTAATGATGCTCTGTGCAGTCATGCTAGCCACATGACGGAGCCCCCAGTGGCGCAGTGGGTTAAACCCCTGTGCCGGCAGGACTGAACACCGACAGGTCGCAGGTTTGAATCCGGGGAGAGGCGGATGAGCTCCCTCTATCAGATCCAGCTCTTCATGCGGGGACATGAGAGAAGCCTCCCACAAGGATGATAAAACATCAAAAATAATTCGGGCGTCCCCTGGGCAACATCCTTGCAGACGGCCAATTCTCTCACAACAGGATGCCCTGACACGACAAAAAAAAAATAGCCACATGACCTTGAAGGCATCTACGGACAACACCGGCTCTTTGGCTTAGAAATGGAGATGAGGACCACCTCCGAGAGTCGGGCATAACAAGACTTTATGTCAAAGGGAAACCTTTATATTGGGTTTTTTTCTCAAAGAGCCAGCATTGTGTACTAATGGCTACTACAGACCAAAGTTCAAATCTCTACTCGTTCATAGAAATCCTCTGGACATGCCACATGCTTTCAATCCCAGAGGAAAGCAAAGCCAATTCCACTTTTCATTTTATGTAAAATAATAACAAGAAGTTTCCCATAAGTCATAAATAAAAACTATAGAGTTACAAATCCTTCATCACCCACACATTTTTTAAGGAAAATTTGAATACTTCAAATTCAGTTCTGGAAATGCTACTGCAATGCTACACCATGACTCCTGGTCCACTTCCTCCTAAAGCATTAATCATCACCCTTATGTCTGGCCTGTAACATTATACCAGCTGCTTGGGATACAAAACATTGCTTTGCTTTTTCATTTTTTGGGTAATACCCAAACCATAGAACCACACAAGAAGGCCACTTTGTCATTCCTCTTTACAATAGATTTGCACCAGTTTTCTTAAGGTTGTCAGTAGAGGTGTGCAATTTGGCCAAAAGGTGTGCTGTTTTGGGGTCCATTGTCAGCTAACCCCTCATTTTGTTTACAGGAAGTTACTTGAATCAGGAGGGGTGTTGCTGTTTTCATTCGGCAAAGATTTGGCCCACTGGCTACAATAGGAAACTTTAAAGGCTCAATCCTTTGTTATTTTAAGTCCTATCTGCATGAAGTCTATGTCAGTTTTAGACCCCATTTACAACTGCAGGCCTGTCAAGTTTCAAAACAATTCACCAAGCTATTGATTTTTTAGAATTATTTTAAATTCTAACCATAACATTTTTAAAAATAAGACCAAGTACAAGACAAGGTTCTGGGAACTGTAGTAGCTGGCTGTGTCCATTCTCAGTAGACAGGAAAGAGGGTGTATGGTATAGAGTAGTGTAATACTTCTCATATAGGTATTCTATTTATCCACTATTCACAAAGTATACTCATAACATATTAAGTAGTATAACTCACATAATTTTACTCCAAACTTGCTAAGATTCTCAAGTATAACTAAGGCTTTCAACTAGGTTAATAATGCATACTTAACATAAAGTTGTACATATAGGTAACACTTATTCTAGCAGTACAATAGTAGTAGTATAGGTTCTGTAATACAACCAAAGTGCATTAATTTGTTTGTTGACTCCATGAAGACTTAAGAACAGATTCAAGACGGCAATAAGACTGTTTTTGAACTTTGGTTGTATTACAGAACCTATACTACTACTATTGTACTGCTAGAATAAGTGTTACCTATATGTACAACTTTATGTTAAGTATGCATTATTAACCTAGTTGGAAGCCTTAGTTATACTTGAGAATCTTAGCATGTTTGAAGTAAAATTATGTGAGTTATACTACTTAATATGTTATGAATATACTTTGTGAATAGTAGATAAATAGAATACCTATATGAGAAGTATTACACTACTCTATACCATACACCCTCTTTCCTGTCTACTGCATATTATAGACATCTGTATGTCCATTCTCAGCCAATCAGATCATGGACACAACCAGGCTTGTTATTGGCTGATAAACAGAGTGAGAAAAACTTCAACTCCCATAATGTTCTAAGGAACTAAGATACTTTTCAATGCCTACCCCATGCAAGTGCTGCTGGGAAAGCGAGTTCCTCTCTGGAGGAGGAGCCTAGGAAACTTTCCAAAAAGAAATGGATGGCTGCTGCTGCGGGAGGGAGAAAAAGATCCTGCAATAATCCCATCTTCTCCAGGAACCCCACAGCAGCCCCTGCCTCAGGTATATTGCAGACTTAACTCAATCCTCTCTTGAAGCCAATAAAATCTGTGGATTGTTGTAGGTTTTTTTGGGCTATATGGCCATGTTCTAGAGGCGTTTCTTCTGACATTTCGCCTGCATCTATGGCAAGCATCCTCAGAGGTAGTGAGGTCTGTTGAAAGTAGGGAAAACGGTTTATATATCTGTGGAATGACCAGGGTGGGACAAAGGACTCTTGTCTGCTGGAGCTAGGTGTGAATGTTTCAACTGACCACCATGATTAGCATTTGATTGCCTGGCAGTGCCTGGAGCAATCTTTTGTTGAGAAGTAATTAGATGTCCTTGTTTGTTTCCTCTCTGTTGATGTGCTGTTCTAACAAGAGTCCTTTGTCTCACCCTGGTCATTCCACAGATATATAAACCCTTTTTCCTAGATGCAGGCGAAACGTCAGGAGAAATGCATCTAGAACATGGCCATATAGCCTGAAAAAACCTACAACAACCCAGTGATTCCAGCCATGAAAGCCTTCGACAATACAATAAAATCTGTCTCTCTTAATCCATTTTGCCAGGCTTTTCAGCTCCCTCCTCCTCATTCTGTTCTTGGAGATTATATGAAACGGACAACCGAATATTACAAATTATTTTTGTTCAAACTGATTCAGACCTAAGCCTAGTTGTCAGTGCCTTGAGGGGAGGAGGAAAGAAAGCCTAACATGTGTTTTTCTACCACATTGCCTATGGCTTCTCACATTGAGCTAGAAATCTGGAGCACAGTAATACCGAACATTTTAAGATCACCTGCAGCAAGTCTCTCACATAATGTCTCGGACATATGGAAGATAATTTTAATCTACAGTCACAAATATTGGTTTTTATTTACATTATGAAGCTTTTTAAAGGGAATGTTGATTTGTAGAGGCAGAAGGAGCAGAAGAGGCAGTGAAAGAATGCATCTCCATCTACGAACCCACGCATTCACTACACTCATCTGGAGGGGCCCTGCTCGTGATCCCACCTGCGTCACAAGCACGTTTGGTGTGGACACGAGACAGGGCCTTTTCCGTGGTGGCCCCCCGACTCTGGAACACTCTCCCCAAAGTTCTTAGACAGGCCCCTACATTGGCAGTCTTCAGAAAGAACTTGAAGACCTGGCTATTCCAATGTGCCTTTCCAGAAAAGGAAATTTCCAATACCAAGTCCCAGAAGCACTCTATTAGAATTAAGATTGCCGCACACTGCACACTGCACTTGCCTTATAATCCTTACATATCACCTGTCACATCAGCACTTTTTAATCCTGTACCCTTTACTCTGGCCCAGCCTAGTTTTATCCTGTTTGATGTATTGTTTATTGCTTGTGGTTTTGTTATTTTAATACTGCTTTAATTGTTTTAATTTGCTTTAGGTGTATTGTTATGTTGTGTATTGAGGCCTTCGCCTTTGTAAGCCGCATCGAGTCCTTTGGGAGATGCTAGCAGGGTACAAATAAAGTTTAATAATAATAATAATAATATAACATTTAATATTTCCATTTATCAGATTTAAGACTTAAATCTAGAAATAGTTTTCTAAGATCTACAGAGACACTCGCTGGAACACCTCAGCAAGCGAGAGTCCAAAAGTGGCAGGCCCAAACCCTGAACCTCAACCAATGGCTGATACCAAATGAGAGACTCCCCCTTGGGCACACAGAGGACTGGGTGACTTGGAAGGCGCTGAACAGACTGCACTCTGGCACCACGAGATGCAGAAATGGGGCTACACGAGATGCAGAGCCAACCTTCAGAAATGGGGCCACAAAGTTGAATCCATGACATGCGAGTGTGGAGAAGAGCAAACCACTGACCACCTGCTGCAATGCAACCTGAGCCCTGCCACATGCACAATGGAGGATCTTCTTGCAGCAACACCAGAGGCACTCCAAGTGGCCAGACACTGGTCAAAGAACATTTAACCAACTACCAAGCTCACAAATTTTGTATTTTGTCTGTTTGTTTGTTTGCTTTGTTCTGTTAGAAATGTAATATAATTGACTGGTTGCCCTGACAAAATAAATAAATAAATAAATAAATAAAATTTATCAGAAATGAAGATCTGCTATATTATCAGTTTTTGAGCAGTAACACAGAGCAGATAGCCCTTGCAACCTGGTAGCCCCAAAGATATTTTAATGCGAGCATCTCAAGACACCTTCCCCTTTAGTCCTGAAGCAATGTACCTATGAACTGGAATTTCATCCCATGCATTAGTCATGCCAAAAAGCCCTTAACAAGACTCTTCCACTTCTGCAAAATCAGTCCAATGTGTTGTTTTGTTTTTGTGAAAACCTTGGTTCTATGAACTATAGAAAGTGCAAGAAATCTCTCCAATAAGTGAGAAGGTAACTGAGAATAATCATTGCATTCTAGTAAGAATGCAGTTTGTGTTCTCTTCTCTGGAGCAGCAGAAAACAATCTTGCTTTTTCTTCTACACAACATTCCTTCAAACAGTAATTATAGAGAGCTATCATGTCACCTCTCAGACTAATGGTATATCTGTTCTAAAAAGATTTATATATCATTGTGACTCATAATAATTGTGCTCTGTGTTGATTTTAATTTGACTAGTAATTATCCTGTGAATAACAATCAAAAACAAAAACTGCATCCCTGATTACTTGCTCTTCATAAGGATAGCTTTAATGGCATATTTCCTATTTCTTCAGTAATGACGAAATACTGCCCCTTTCCCCACAGAAACTCCCTAAATTCTTCTCCCAAATGAACTGGTAGGATTGTGCAGTCGATCCGTTTTTGGTATTCACATTTTGTTGGGTATCCAGATCCATTTTTGGGACACCCCCCCCCCCCCCAAAATTGGCTAATAGAAAATTTTGTTTTCAGCTAGCCAGCCAAAAGATTTGGGAAGATCCGGCCAACAGGCAGCAATGCGGAACTTACAAGGCTCTCCTTTCCGTTCCTGGGATCCTTTCCTTCTTCCTTTCATGGGGGCCTGAGTTTGAGGAATGGGTTTAAGGATGCATCCATCCTTCCTGAGTGTTGGGAATCAGCCTGTGTTTGTGTTTAAGGATCCTGATCATAGAATCAAAGAGTTGGAAGAGACCTCATAGGCCATCCAGTCCAACCCCAGGCCAAGAAGCAGGAATATTGCATTCAAATCACCCTTGACAGATGGTCATCCAGCCTCTGTTTGAAAGCCTCCAAAAAGGAGCCTCCAACATACTCCACTTAAGACCCAGGCCTGCAATGACTAACTACCTGCTTGTTGGACTGTGATTAAAAGTTGCTAATGAGAAATGAAAAGTAAACTTTGATAAGAATTGGGACAGTGACAACAGAAATGTTTGCAACATTCCTTATGTTAAGAAGAAAGGAGATTCCATCTGAACATTAGGAAGAACTTTCTGACTGTAAGAGCTGTTCAGCAGTGGAACTCTCTGCCCCGGAGTGTGGTGGAGGCTCCTTCTTTGGAAGCTTTTAAACAGAGGCTGGATGGCCATCTGTCGGAGGTGCTTTGAATGCGATGTTCCTGCTTCTCGGCAGGGGGTTGGACTAGATGGCGCATGAGGTCTTTTCCAACTGTATGATTCTATGATTCTAAGAAAGTCAACACCAATCAAGAGGATCGAAACCTGGGCAGGAAATTGAGATGGAGCCAGGATGGAAGAAGTCTATCATTAATTTACAACTTTGGGACTACATCAACAGAATATTCCTATAAAAGACTCAGTCTAATAATGCTCAAAGTGTGACTGACCTGAGGAGTCTGTTCCACCCGCTACGCTCTGCTCCATGGGAAGGAGAGAGATAGTGTACCATGGAGTGGCAGATTTGCAAGGGAGCAGTCTGGTCACTTTGCGGATTCTTTCTCAAGGGAAGAGAAAGAAGTGCTTTTGTAGTCGTAGGTTTTGAGCAGGGAGTCAGGTTCTGCTGTATGGAAAACAGAGATCTGGTTCTTGGCATTGTTCTTAGGGAAATAAGTTTTGGCATTTCAGTGTTTTGAAGTTTTGGCATTATGGAACTATGCATTGGCAGGCTGCAGGAAAGCAGGGTCTGTCCTAACAGGTGTTTCTACAAGGAGAAAATGATACGATAATATTTGAATGCCTGAGGATGAATGCATGTACATGTGGTGTGAATGTTGAGTGAAAATGTAATTCCCCTTTGTTTGTTAACCAATATAATTGTGAATCCAATGTAGTTGCCTAGAATCTGTATGTCTGCATGTCCAATGTCATTCTTTGTCTAAATGTTTTCCTGTAATCTGATATATCCTCTCACACTGGAAATTGCAATAAAAAGAACCTATGCTTTAAAAGTTATAGAAAAGTTATTCATGGCATAATTGGTGTCAGAAGTGGACTACTCTTTTCCAATGTGGGAAAGTTATTCATAACCAACCCTACCTCATAGAACTGGGAGGATAATGTAGAAACAATACTGAATGTTGGGGAAAGGTGTGGTATAAATATATATGTTAACTAGCCATCCCCTGCCATGCATTGCTGTGGCCCAGTCTGGTGATCTGGAAAATAAAGTAATGAGAAAGTGTTGGTTTCTAATATATGTAATTTTTTTATGCTTTTGGGTAAACAGTATTTCTTGCTGTTTCTTTGCCAGTGTTGATGTGGAGATTGTCTGGTTTGCCTACTCTGGAACATGCAACATATAATTGACCTTTCTTAGGGGGCCCTTTCAGATCTATGATGTGTGTTTGTGTGAATCATATATATCTATCTATATCTATGGCTGGATGGCTCTTTGTTAGGAGGGCTTTGATTATGTTTTCTTGCCCTGGTGAAGGGATTTGGGCTGGATAGCCTTAAGTATTTTCCTGTTGGTTATGAGTGTTCTGTATGGGAAGTTTTTCTCAATTATGTCATTGGTGGGGTTCAGAATGCTCTTTGATTGTAGGTGAACTATAAATCCCAGTAACTACAACTCCAAATGTCAAGGTCTTATTTCCCCCAAACTCCATCTGTGTTCATATTTGGGCATATGGAATATTTATGCCAGGTTTGGTCCAGATCCATCATTGTTTCAGTGCATAGTGCTCTGGATATAGGTGAACGACAACTCCCAAACTCAAGGTAAATGCCTACCAAAACCCTTGGAGTGTTTTCTGTTGGTTGTGGAAGTTCTGTGTGCCACGTTTCGTTCAGTTCCATTGTTGGTGGAGTTCAGAATGCTCTTTGATTGTTAATGATAAATCCTTGCAACTACAACTCCCAAATGATAAAATCCATTTTTTGGAGTGATGGTCACTCCCTGGGTTAGTAGGTGTCTTGTGGCCAAATGTAGTGGCAATTCGTCCAGTGGTTTTTGAATTATGTTAATCCCACAAACGGACATTACATTTTTATTTATATAGATGAATAAACAAAGGAGCCAATTATATTTTACAGAACAGAACAAAGAAGAAAATAAGGAACTCTTGGTGCCCAAGAAAATCTAGATCCAAAGTCTAGGGTGCTTTTGATAAAAAATAAAATGGTAAAAACGGAAAACAACACACACAAGCACATACCACAGCTGAAAATCCTACAAAAGAAGGAGAGAGAAACAAAACAGCCTCCTCAATCACGGCTGCCTCTTGGGAGAGTGAAAACAACATGCTTCCATTATATCCGGCTGCCAATACTATTTAGGCTTCGCTCCAGAAGTGTACTATTGATAGAAACTGTCGTTTTGGAGTAAGTTTAAACTATTTACTCTAGTTCAGTTAATTTGCTTCTTTCCTTAGGCTTTATTAAAATCTAAATGTCAGAGCTCTGATGTGGAAATCATAATAGATTTCCATCCGTACCTACAGTACATTGCAAAGAAATAGAAATGCATCTCTCACCTCCAGTCTGCACAGTGTTAAAATCCAGACACTTGGAGCTAATTGAAGAAATAATATTGGAAACATTCAACATAATGATAGTACCGGTAATTTGGAAGCACTCTTCTCGTGTTGAGAAATTGATAATTTGAGGACTCATTTTAAAGGCATTTGTTGGGTTGATATACCTACAGGCTCATGCTTTGTTGTATAAAAAGGTCTTGAAGGATCTTGCCTTCTGTTTTTCTTCTGTTTGTGGAGCTTAAAAGACTACATTTACTAACTTTCTAGAATAAATATTGAGAATATTGAGATTTCCTTTATCTTTAAAGCTGACACTTAAGCATGATCTTAATTAATGTAGCTTACTCCTTGTGCTATTTAAGCAACATTATAGTAGAATCAACAGGTAACCCTTCTTTTTCATGATTAAATACAGTATTACCACACATCAAATAATACATGTTACTTGCATTCAACAGTTTTTAAAGCACCCAGTATACTTTCATAATTATAGTTGTTTTAATGATTAAGAACATAATGTGAAGGTTTTCATTTGCTCTAGAGGCCTTGAAGCAGCTCTCCCATACAATATATTTCACTGAAGCAGAGGATTAATTTGTCTAATTAATTAATTAATTAATTTCTACATATATCACATTAGTGTACACTAATTCAAAGTCATCATGGTTATGCAGCAGCAAATGCATTTGACTGCCTGGGCAGATTAATTAAAGAGAGCATTATATATATATATATATATATATATATATATATATATATATCTGTGCCAATAAGTACAATAAGTAGCTGGTACAGAAAGACAGGTCAAAATATGTAAATGGTACAAGAGAACAGGACTTTCTAGCCCTTTACTTCCCTCTAAGGTAGTGGTTCCCAACCTTTTTTTGACCAGGGCCCACTTGACCGGGCCCTTTTTGATCAGGGCTCACTTTGAACAGGAACCACTTGACTGGGGCCACTTTGACCAGGGACCACTTGACCAGAGTCCACTTGAACAGGAACCACTTGAACAGGGCCCACTTTGACCAGAGTGTCGCACCTCAGGGTAGATTCACCTTGCTCAGAACAGCACACACACCAAGGCTGTAGGTTTTGTAATTTATTAAAGAAAAGGCAAAGTCTTAAACACAAAAATGAAGTTGAAAAAGTTCAATAACCAAATAGAGTCTTAAATGCAAAGGCAGAGTTTCCAAAGTCTAAAGGCAAATAACATGAAGCATAATCCATTAGCATTGATCAAACAAGAGTCCATGGCAGCATGACAGAGTCCCCAGAAGCCAAGATCCAAATCAAGGTCCCAAGAAGCCAAAAGCATTGCCCAAAAACCAAGGCAATCCAAAGAAGTTATCAGGGTGTTCACTGAAGTTGCACTGACAAAAGGTTGCCTTCAATCAGCTGACTAAATATACTTCCCCAGCATGAAAGCATTCCTTTGACCTCTAACTCTCTCTTGTTTGCAAGCCTTGTACTACGGCGAACCCTGAATTGCAAACGATCCTCCCTACCTAACTCATTATCTTGGAGCTGGGAATCGCCAGCCTGAGAATCAGCAAGCAGAGTGCTCATAGGCTGGCTCGACTCCTCCACCTGCACCTCTGAAGTTTTATTAAGATCAGAAACATCTTCTAAGACAGTTTCTCATGGGAAACTGGAACTCCTCATCTTCAGCATCAACATCGTCTGTATCAACAATAGGAACATGTTCAGAAATCTGAAACCCATCATCCTCTTCCTGCTCTTCCTAAGGCTCCAGCTGAGCCACAACACAAAGACAACTTGAACAGGAACCGCTTGACCAAGGCCACTTTGGCCAGGGTCGACTTGACCAGAGCCCACTTGAACAGGAACCACTTAACCAGGGACCACTTTCACCAGGGCCCACTTGAACCAGAACCACTTGAACAGGAACCACTTAACCAGGGACCAATTTGGCTAGGGACCACTTGACCAGGGCCCACTTGACAAGGGTCCACTTGAAAAGGAACCATTTGACCGGGAAGCACTTTGACTAGGGACCACTTGACCAGGGACCACTCTCCAATACTAGTACCAAAAGGGGTGGACTTGGTTAGCTCCGTGGAAACAAGCAGAAATAAATAAAATAAAATAAGGAGGAAGGGTTTGTGGACCGGATTTTCTTTCTCGCGGCACACTGCTGGGCTACGGCCCACAGGTTGAGAACCACTGCTGTAAAGCAGTGTTTCCCAACCTTTGGTCCTCCAAGTGTTTCTGACTTCAACTCCCAGAAATCCCAGCCAGTTTGCCAGCTGTTAGGAATTGTAGGAACCGAAGTCGAAAACATCGAAGGACCAAAGGTTGGGAACCACTGCTTTAAAGGTTCCTTCTGTCCCTCTGAATTGTGGGGCTCTTTAAAATAAAACAGAATATTGAAGAAAGTAATGTAGGGCCTTTCCACACAGTCATATAACCCAGAATATCAAGGCAGAAAATCCCACAATATCTGCTTTGAACTGGGTTATCTGAGTCCACACTGCAATATATTCCAGTTCAAAGCAGATAATGTGGGATTTTATTCAGCTGTGTGGAAGGAGCCTTAGAAGAAAGAGCTTTCCTCCGAATTTACTGAGGACAAACTAAATTGCACTCACTGCAGACATTGTGTAGCTGCAGTCAAATCCTCAAAGAGACAATGAGAGACATATTGTGTGAAAAAGGAGTTTGGACCATAGAAGCATTTCATTTCAAGCCAATATCATTCTTCTCATGCTCTTGCAACTGTTAGACCAAATTAGCATCAGGGCTGAAGACACTTCGGTTATACAGTATTGTTCTTCCCATTCTATGAAACTATTTTGAATCCCAGTGGTGAAAAAAAAACCCATGAAGTATAGTTGTTGTAGCAGCAATAACAACAGCAGGCAAGTTTTGGACGACTTTGACATTCATGCACTGTGGCATCACGGATCACAGGCATCCTTGTTAATGCAGGCAGCTTGCCTTCACAACCTCATGAACCGAAGGCATGAAGGAGTTGTTGCCACTCAGTGGACGTTGCATACATGCTTACCACTCATGGTGCAGTAAAAACATAAATGCAAAAGTAATTTAGTGAGAATACAATAATAACGTGATCTTGATATTTCAAACAAGTGAACCTTGTTGTACGCTGGGGGAAAAACATAAGGTTTCTAGCACCTTTTCCTTCAGAAATATTCCTCTCCAGCACCAAATGTGGCAGCCAATTACCCTTTTTTCAAAGAAAATAGTCACAGGGAATACAAAAACCTGCTCATGTCAGACAGCATCCCCAACCACATTTCAAAGTCGTCTTTTTCTCCTTTTCATCTCTCTGTGCTGACTCCAACTATAATTAGGAAACCCTCTCTCTCTCTGTCTTAATATTCAAAGCATACTAAAAATAATTTATTCTCAATGACCAGCTCAACCTTGATTGTTCCCCTCCTAATTGAACACTTAAGTTTAAAAACAAACATACCTAGAACCTGTATATGAGAATAGGTCTGTCCAAGGGAAAGGGAGGACCAGGACACTTAGATCTTGATAGATTAGAGAGATGGGCCAAAACTAACAAAATGAAGTTCAACGGGGACAAATGCAAGATACTCCACTTTGGCAGAAAAAACGAAATGCAAAGATACAGAATGGGGGACAGTGCCTGGCTCGAGAGCAGTGCATGTGAAAAAGATCTTGGAGGCATTGTGGAAAACAAGTTAAACATGAGCCAACAATGTGATGTGGCGGCAAAAAAAAAAAAAAGCCAATGGGATTTTGGCCTGCATCAATAGGAGCATAGTGTCTAGATCTAGGGAAGTCATGCTACCCCTCTATTCTGCTTTGGTTAGACCACACCAGGAATATTGTGTCCAATTCTGGGCACCACAATTCAAGAGAGATATTGACAAGCTGGAATGTGTCCAGAGGAGGGCGACTAAAATGATCAAGGGTCTGGAAAACAAGCCCTATGAGGAGCGGCTTAAGGAGCTGGGTATGTTTAGCCTGAGGAAGAGAAGGTTGAGAGGAGATATGATAGCCATGTATAAATATGTGAGAGGAAGCCACAGGGAGGAGGGAGCAAGCTTGTTTTCTGCTTCCCTGGAGACTAGGACAAGGAGCAATTGCTTCAAACTACAAGAAAGGAGATTCCATCTGAACATGAGGAACAACTTCCTGACTGTGAGAGCTGTTCAGCAGGGGAACTCTCTGCCCCGGAGTGTGGTGGAGGCTCCTTCTTTGGAAGCTTTTAAACAGAGGCTGGATGGCCATCTGTCAGGGGTGATTTGAATACAATATTCCTGCTTCTTGGCAGAATGGGGTTGGACTGGATGGCCCATGAGGTCTTTTCCAACTCTTTGATTCTATGATTCTAGGTGAGTCTCCCAGACTTATGCCTAGACATGAACAAATAAGGAAGGGCAGAAACATTACAGGGCAGTGATGCCAGAAGCCAAAACGCACTTAGAAAACCAACATGCACACATATAGTTTTAACAGAGAGGAAAATGCAACTGATTTTTTTTTAAGGAAAACCATCTACCAGCAGTCACGCAAGCTCTACAATTGAGCATGTATAATTTACAAGGCTTTAGAGAAATCCCACTTATGTCAATGAGGATAAAAATCAAAAACATTCAACTTAAATGGGTTCTGAATTAGAGATCATTTTCCTTCCCGCCTGGGAAGAAATAAGAGAGCTATATTGTTCCTGAAATTTCTTAAATATTCTAACCAAGGAGGGATTCTCTTTTGTGAAATGAAGCAAAGCAATTCAGCGCCAATCATTGCATTATATTTGTATTGACTTTATTTGAAAGATTGGACATATCGGCCAGAAGTCTTCTCTTAGTAACTTCTGGCAATGTTTCCACTATTTCCATGGTCACAGAGTTGTTGACAAGGGAAGGTAAACAGAATCTGTCAGCTCTAAGCAACCTATTTTGTACCATTGTCATGGCTGATGAATTCATAGCCTTTTCTTTCCTAGTGGTAGTACCAGTGTAGTTAACACCTACATTGTAAAAACAGCATTTCAGCATGTTTACCATGAATAGTTTCAAAATGTCATTCTAATTGCTTTTTTTCCTGCGAAGGCCGGGGAACACAATTGTTGAACCAGTCAGTACGCCCAGAGTGTAAAGCAATTGCATTTCTTTGTTGGGTACACACCAGCAAATACATATGCCTTTTCATAGTAGTTCTCTTTTTGTCCAATGGCTATTTCCAGTAATATCTTGTTTAGCTGGGCACTGTTTTGTAAAGTCTATGATCTCAATGCCACAGACATATCAACATACTTATGGTGGGGTATATCCACAATTTTCCAAACATCTTGGAGAAGAGCATCCCATGTACACATAATTGTAACATATCTAACAGTGTGTAATAGTCAAAGAGAGAACCTTGGTAAAGTAATTTTGCTACTAGATCTAGGGAAGTTATGCTATCCCTCTATTCCGCTTTGGTTAGACCACACCTGGAATATTGTGTCCAATTCTGGGCACCACAATTCAAGAGAGACATTGACAAGCTGGAATGTGTCCAGAGGAGGGTGACTAAAATGATCAAGGGTCTGGAGAACAAGCCCTATGAGGAGAGGCTTAAGGAGCTGGGCATGTTTAGCCTGAAAAAGAGAAGGCTGAGAGGAGATATGATAGCCATGTATAAATATATGAGAGGAAGCCACAGGGAGGAGGGAGCAAGCTTGTTTTCTGCTTCCTTGGAGACTAGGATGCCGAACAATGGCTTCAAACTACAAGAGAGGAGATTCCATCTGAACATGAGGAAGAACTTCCTGACTGTGAGAGCCATTCAGCAGTGGAACTCTCTGCCCCGGAGTGTGGTGGAGGCTCCTTCTTTGGAAGCTTTTAAACAAAGGCTGGATGGCCATCTGTCAGGGGTGATTTGAATGCAATATTCCTGCTTCTTAGCAGGGGGTTGGACTGGATGGCCTATGAGGTCTCTTCCAACTCTTTGATTCTATGATTCTACTAATGTTTTGCATCCCGAGCCTCTCCTAGAATTGGCAGGCTTAATATGGGTTAGAATCTACACTGCCATATATTGGAATTTGGATCTGCATTACATGGTCAGTGTAGACCAGTGATTCCCAACCTGTAATCCCGTGGACCACCATTATTACACTGTTGTCTCAAAATCACATAGCAACAACATCTGGTCTCACAAAACCCTCTTGTAGTGCTGAGGCAACAGGGATGGTAGAGGCTGACTCACAAAGATTACTACTACCACATCAGCTCTAGATTATTAAATATGGTTTTCTGTGGGCAAGCAGATGGTGATTACCAATGAGATATGTTCTGTATCAGAAACTAGAACTGATGTGGTCTATCCAAAGTAATTTTGGGATTGGTCTATTACAGTGATTCCTAACCTGTGGTCCGTGAACTACCAGTGGTCTACAAGAACTAAAATGTGGTCCACAGCCTCACTGTTACTACACTGTTGCAACTAGAGCGACTGGTCTTGCAAAACACTCTTATAGTGCTGAGGCTTATTAAATATGGTTTTCTGTGGGCGAGCAGATGACGACTACTGGATGGCATATGTTCTGTATCAGAAACTAGAGCTGATGTGGTCTATCCAATGCAATTTTCTAAATCAGCACCCCAAATAACCAAACTGAATCTAAAGTTGACCAAAAACTGATTCGTAACCCTTTTGATGTTGGAGAGTGGTCCCTGGTCAAAAAAAAGTTGGGAACCACTGGTGTAGACCCATATAATGCATATCCAAATTGCATTTCACACTACATGATAATACAGATCATGTTGAAATCAAAGACACCTTAAAGGGCCAGACTCAAAAGTGGCTTCAAAACAGAGTTTATTAAAACCAAAGAAAAAGGACACAGAGGTACTTAAATGCAGTGCCACTGGTCAAAACTCAAGAAACAAACCAGACCTGGTCCAAAAAGGTTAACAGAAATATAATCCAGATTAACTGGATGCAAAAGAAACAAATCAAAGCGCTCAGAGGCAAAATAAAAGCATAGTACGCAAATGGTTAACAAAAAGGGGGGCAGCAGGAAGGGTTGAAGTGGGAGAAATCCGAAACAGAGCTGCTCCAGTGTCCGCAGAATCAGCATCTTTAGCCAAACCGGTCCAGGAAGGGAGAAGTCCACATTCACGAGAAGCCAATCCGGGTCAGTAACATGCAAATGATCAGGAAATCCAAACTGCAGATCGCAAACCAACACTGAGTACGAAACAGGCAGCAGCAAGTCCACAAGAATCCTTTCCAACACACAGCACCCAACACATGAACGCTCATCAACACCTTGCCTTCTGCAAGGACCCATCACCCCTGAATCCACTTTTATTTACAAATCATCATCAGAAGATGAACTGACCACCGCCCCATCAGAATTTCCCGCAGCTGCTCCCAACTCTTTACGTGAATTCCCTTGTCCTTCCCTCCAAGTTCTCCATCTCCTGTCAAGACTTAGGTCGCCCCAAGACTCAGTTGGATCCCCTGATTGCCAGTCTTCACCCACAGAGAACCCCATAAAGTTGCTGGCTCTTCACAAATAGCTTGCACTTCTCTTTTCTTACTCCAATCCATGGTGTCTCCTTCTTCCCCTTCTCTCCTTGACCCATCATCCCCAGAGAACCCCATAAAGGTATCACTAATTGTTGGCTCCTCACAAATAGCTTGCACTTATCTTATCTTAGTCCAATCCATGGTGTCCCCTTCTTCTCCTTCACTCATTGACCCATCATCCCCAGAGAATCCCTCAAATGACTTCTCATCTGTAGGTGCTGTAAATATGTCCCGGATCCTCTTTCTCTGCTGCTCGTCATCAGATTCCTGCTCCCGAGTAACCCTTTTTCCCTTCTGGCACCCATACTACTGCTTGTAACATTACTCACAGGCTCTACTACAACAGTTCAAATTGCATTATATGGGACTACACTGACCATATAATGCAGATTCAAACCGCATTATATGGCAGTGTAAATCTATCCATAGAGCCAACTGTGAATAGACATCTTAAGCAGAAAAAAAATGATTGATGTAAAATCTCCTTCTCTTATTTACGGTAGTTGTTTTATTTATTTTTAGAGATGGAATGTAGGAACGTGCATGAATTTGGCAACATGTTCTCCTCCAATAAAGGGCATGAATAACAAAATCTTTTAAAAGGCTGGAAAACAGCCTGGGATTGTAAATCAACAACATAGTTAAATATGCCTTCAGCAGGCCTTAAAGCAGACATCACTAAATACAGCATCATTGGCCCAAAATTAAAAATCCAAGGAACCAAAATAATACACTTTGGGCAATCTTTGCATCAACAGACAGCAGCAGGATCCCTCGCAATTTCTCCTAGCTCTAGGAATAGCTCAAAGATGGGGTGGAAACGTCTGCCCATTGCATCTCAAACAAGAGAAGAGCAGACTCTCATTACTCGCAGCAGCTGAGACCCAGTATGCAAAGGATATTGTGATTTCTCCAATATTTCCTTCACTGCTGAAAATTTAGGAATTGTGAATACAAATCAGTTATGTATGTGTAACTAGAGTTACACATTCATAACTACGATCCTGAGTTTCAGCCATTATCCTTAATTATGCACAGTTTATGGTCAGAAAAACAAAAAATATGGAGACAGCTCAATTGGTTTGCACCACATTCTGCTGCCAACTGAATACGTTAGAAGATCTCTGTGAGGGGTTCTTTCCCCCCTTTGGGATATGTAATCCTTTAACAATTTCTTGCCTAGCTGACTGATAGTCAGCCAACCAAAGTACAAGCTTTATGCATTTAAGCTGTCAGGAGAGTACCTGGGCATGCTTCCACTGCCACTACATTTCAATGTCATATTATGATTGCGGAGAGTAATTGGGATAAAGGTAGTCTGTATCCATGCATGAAGATTTGAGGTCTGGAAGCTTCAAGCTAGAACTGGCCTAATAACACTGGAGAATCACCCTGTTACGTCTAATATGAAACGAGGCTGGGTTGTTTCTAAGGCTTGAGAAACACAGAAATAGAACGCCTCATCCATCCACATACACACATGTACAAGTCCACCCCTTTACTCTATTCAATTCCAGTCTAGTATAAATTCTTTATCCGCCTACTAAGATGAGGCAACAAGATTATGGCAACAAGAATGATTGACAACTGGGAAATAGAGGGAGAAAACATGGAGGCAGTGACAGACTTTGTATTTCTAAGTGCAAAGATTACTGCTGACGCAGACTGCAGCCATGAAATCAGGAGACGCTTACTTCTTGGGAGGAGAGCAATGTCCAATCTTGAGAAAATAGTGAAGAGTAGAGACATCACACTGGCAACAAAGATCCGCATAGTCAAAGCCATGGTATTCCTCATAGTCACCAACGGATGTGGGAGCTGGACCGGAAGGAAGACTGAGTGAAGAAAGAGAGATGCTTTTGAACTGTGGTGTTGGAGGAAGGTTCTGAGACTGCCTTGGACAGCGAGAAGATCCAACCAGTCCATACTTCAGCAAATAAAGCCCGACTGCCAAAACTAACAAAATGAAGTTCAACAGGGACAAATGCAAGATACTCCATGTAGTCAGAAAAAACGAAATGCAAAGATATAGAATGGGGGACAATGCCTGGCTTGAGAGCAGTACATGTGAAAAAGATCTTGGAGTCCTCGTAGACAACAAGTTAAACATGAGCCAACAATGTGATGTGGCGGCAAAAAAGGCCAATGGGATTTTGGCCTGCATCAATAGGAGCATAGTGTCTAGATCTAGAGAAGTCATGCTACCCCTCTATTCCGCTTTGGTTAGACCTCACCTGGAATATTGTGTCCAATTCTGGGCACCACAATTCAAGAGAGATATTGACAAGTAGGAATGTGTCCAGAGGAGGGTGACTAAAATGATCAAGGGTCTGGAGAACAAGCCCTATGAGGAGTGGCTTAAGGAGCTGGGCATGTTTAGCCTGAAGAAGAGAAGGCTGAGAGAAGATATGATAGCCATGTGAGAGGAAGCCACAGGGAGGAGGGAGCAAGCTTGTTTTCTTCTTTGGAGACTAGGATGCGGAACAACTACAAGAAAAGAGATTCCATCTGAACATGAGGAAGAACTTCCTGACTGTGAGAGCCGTTCAGCAGTGGAACTCTCTGCCCTGGAGTGTGGTGGAGGCTCCTTCTTTGGAAGCTTTTAAGCAGAGGCTGGATTTCCATCTGTCAGGGGTGATTTGAATGCAATATTCCTGCTTCTTGGCAGGGGGTTGGCCTGGATGGCCCATAAGGTCTCTTTCTACTCTAAGAGTCTATGATTCTATGGTTCTATGATTGGAGGGAAGGATATTAGAAGCCAAGATGAAGTCCTTTGGCCACATCATGAGAAGACAGAAAAGCTTAGAGAAGACAATGATGCTGGGGAAAATGGAAGAAAAGGGAAGAGGGGCCAACCAAGGGATGCATGGATGACATCCTTGAAGTGACTGGCTTGACCTTGAAGGAGCTGGGGGTGGTGACGGCCGACAGGGAGCTCTGGCCTGGGCTGGTCCATGAGGTCACGAAGAGTCGTAAACGACCGAACAAATGAACAACAACAAGGATGAGGCTAACATTTCCGCATTTAATGACAGATTTTCGTTTCAGGCAAAATTTAGAAAACCTACAGGCATAACAAACTAAATACAAGATCAGACACACTTTCTTCCACTTAATGAATCTAAGTCAACTGATAACTACTTCCATTATCAGACTATCAGGACTTAATAGGGAACCTTATCGTGCTAAATCATCTCTTCCCGTTTACACGCATCACCAGATTGTCACAAACAGTGAATACTTTACAAAAGCAAAGACCAGAAGGAAGACACTGTTTAGAAATAGTAACAAGTAAATAGACATAGTGAGGCCTAAATATCCTAAAGGCACTGATCTTGGAAGCCAAGGATGGGGTCATCTCGGGTCAGTACTTGGATGGGAAACCAAGAACAAATAGTAAGAGCTGTATGCTATGTTCAGGGAAAAGACCTATCAAAATTACCTCTGAGTACTCATAGAATAGAAGGAGCCGAAAGTGGTGCAGCAGGTTAAACCGCTGAAAGGTCGGTGGTTTGAAAAAAGGCAATTTGGGTTTCTCAGTTGTTAGACTGATATCCCTGGTTATCTCTCTGAACTGTTAGGATCAAAGATGTGCCAATGCATAAAATATATAGTAGATCTTCAGAAGTGTTATTTCAGTTGCCCAAAAAACATCTACTCTCCTATAAAGAGAGTAGATGCTTTCAAATCATGCTCTCAAAAGACCAAAAAAATGTAGTCTTTGTTAAAGTTAACATAGTTGATTTACTTACAAACTTCATGTATACAGCATACAGGTACATTTCTTATTAGTTTAAACTGTACATTCTCTATGTATTCTGTTTCAGTCTCTTCTCTTTTGCATACAAACTAGCACCCTCTTCAGTCTAATCCATTACTGAACATTGACTCAATTATAAACTGGTTACTCACTGCAGCATACTGTACAATACTCAACTAATTTCTAATGCAAACTGACTCATACTTCAACTATACTCAGCCTCAGTCTAAATATTCCTGGCTCTGGGTCACATGGTCTGTAGTCCCTCCCACAACCTCCAACAACATAGAGTTAAGGGAAAACTGCATACCAATATATACATACAATATAGTATGCAATCTCAATTATATACATAACAAATAAATACTATAGGCGGCTTGTTGGAGGTTGTTATTTCCAACATATACTGAGTAAATTTGATGAGGGCTAGGTAAAGGTAAAAGTTTTCCCCTGACATTAAGTCCAGTTTGTGTACAACTCTGGGGATTGGTGCTCATCTCTATTTCTAAGCCAAAGAGCCGGCGTTGTCCCTAGACACCTCCAAGGTCATGTGGCCACTAGCATGACTGCCTGGAGCGCAGTTACCTTCCCGCCGGAGAGGTACTTATTGATTTACTCACATTTGCATGTTTTCAAACTGCTACGTTGGCATAAGCTGGGGCTAATAGCGGAGCTCATGCCGCTCCCTGGATTCGAACCTGTAACCTTTCAGTCAGCAAGTTCAACAGCTCCCCTGACCACCACCATTTTCCCAGGGTGCAAAGATCTCCTTTGACCTTAAAGGACAAACTATGCTCTTGCCTTTCACCATTCTGCTCAGAGAACGGGATGGTTCCTTTGAGGGGTGGGAGCAAAATATGTAAAGTACAGTCCTCACGTTTACCCATTGACAACTCAACCTAGGCTTTTTGGGCTGATTTAGTGACCAAACTAACATTTCTAGAGATATGTAGTTTATTGTAAGATGAGTTGGATCACATTTGAATGAAAGGAAGGATATAGATTTGATTCACTGTGTGACACATTGACACTGAATCGCAGCACTCTCTGGACCATCCTCCAAAAAATCGGGTGCCCTAACAAATTTGTGAACATCCTGCGGCTCCTCCATGATGACATGATGGCAACAGTCTTGGACAGCAATAGCTCCCAAAATGACCCATTTAAGGTGGAATCAGGTGTCAAACAGGGATGTGTTATTGTCCCAACCTTATTTTCCATCTTCATCACTATGATACTTAATCTTGTTGATGGGAAGCTTTCCATCGGAGTGGAAATCATCTATCGGACAGATGGTAAGCTATTTAACCTCAGCAGACTGAAACCCAAAACCAAGGTTACAACAACATCTATTATAGAAGTCCAATATGCTGATGACAATGTCATCTGTGCACATTCAGAAGAAGACCTACAAGCCACTCTAAACACCTTTGCAGAAGCATACGAGAAACTCAGTCTGTCATTGAACATTGAGAAAACCAAAGTGCTCTTCCAGAAGTCATCAGCCAATCCTTCTTCGATGCCAGAAATACAGCTTAATGGTGTAACATTAGAAAATGTTGACCATTTCCGCAACCTTGGCAGCCACCTCTCCACAAAAGTCAACATTGACACTGAAATACAACATCACCTGAGCTCTGCGAGTGCATCATTTTTCCAAAAGAAGCACAGAGTGTTTGAGGACTGAGACATCCATAGGGATACCAAAGTGCTTGTTTATAAAGCTATTGTCCTCCCAACCCTGCTATACACCTGTGAAACTTGGACTATCTACAGACATCACATGCAATTCCTAGAATGATTCCATCAGCGCTCCCTCCGATAAATCCTGCAAATCTCTTGGGAAGACATTCGGACAAAATCAGTGTGCTGGAAGAAGCAAAGACCACCAGCACTGAAGCGATGGCCCTCTGCCATCAACTCCACTGGACCAGCCACATTGTCTGGATGCCCGACCACCGTTTTCCAAAGCAATTGCTCTACTCCGAACTCAAGAACGGAAAACGGAATGTTGGAGGACAGGAAAAGAAATTTTAAAAAATGGGCTCAAAGCCAACCTTAAAAACTCTGGCATAGACACTGAGAACTGGGAAGCCCTGGCCCTTGAGCACTCCAGCTGGAGGTCAGCTGTGACCAGCAGTGCTGTAGAATTTGAAGAGGCATGAATGGAGAGCAAAAGAGAGAAATGTGCCAAGAGGAAGGCACATCAAGGCAACCCCGATCAGGATTGCCTTCCACCTGGAAACCGATGCTCTCACTGTGGGAGAACATGCAGATCAAGAATAGGGCTCCACAGTCACCTACGGACCCACCGCCAGTACACAGATCTTGGAAAACAATCCTACTCAGACAACAAGGGATCACCTAAGTAAAGTAAATAGATTTGACAAAGAGATCATATACATAGGTAGAATAGAAGAAATTTTCATTGAGTTCCTTGGTGCAGGCACCCATGTGGATAGGATGCAACCCCAAGAGTTTAGAGGCATTCCTCATTGCCCTCCCTTTCTCCCACTCTTACATTGTGAATTACGTTCAGAAGATAATAGTAAACCAGAATTTGTACCAAAGCTCAACACAGCAGATGATAAAGGACTGGGATCAGAGGTCTGCATCACATGACAACAAACTTCAGACAAATTTGGATGCAACCCCCTCTTCCCTAGGCAGCACAGCAAATGGTGAGGAATGCTGACAGTTACAACCCAGCAAGATATAGAGAGCTGCATGATGTCTAGCCCTGACCTTAGATAGCATCTGTGACAGTATCTTGGAACTTAACCACACATTCACTTCACACAATTTTTAGTGTAGTAAGCTTTAAGGTTCGAAACATTTCTCTCTGAAACCATAAAAACATTTGAAAGTATGTTGGTGGAACAAGACCATGAGTTCATGCAAGATACGCACAAGCAAGCATGACGTCTCTCTGAATCTCTGGAGGAAATAATGTGTGATTGCCATGGAAGAAAATGTGTACAGTTCTTCTACAAAGCAAAACAGAATTTAGTATTTCAGTGGTTCTCAACCTTCCTAATGCCGCGACCCCTTAATACAGTGCCTCATGTTGTGGTGACCCCCAACCATAAAATTATTTTCGTTGTTACTTCATAACTGTAATGTTACTACTCTTATGAATCATAATGTAAATATCTGATAAGCAGGATGCACTTTCATTCACTGGATGAAATTTGGCACAAATACCCAATACACCTAAATTTGAATACTGGTGGGGTTGGGGGGGGGGGTTGATTTTGTCATTTGAAAGTTGTAGTTGCAAGGATTTATAGTTCATCTACAAAGAGCATTCTTAACTCCACCAACAATGGAATTGAACCGAACTTGGGACACAGAACTCCCATGACCAACAGAAAATACTGGAAGGGCTTGATGGGCATTGACATTGAGCTTTGGAGTTATAGTTCACCTACATCTAGAGAGCACTGTGGACTTCAACAATGATAGCTCTGGACCAAATCTGGCACAAATACTCAATATGCCCAAATGTTCACACTGGTGGAATTTAGGGAAAATAGACCGTGACATTTGAGAGCTGTAGTTGCTGGGATTTATAGTTCACCTACAATCAAAGAGCATTCTGAACCCCACCAATGATAGAATTGGACCAAACTTCCCACACAAAGCCCCCATGACCAGCAGAAAATACTGTGTTTTCTAATGGTCTTTGGTGACCCCTCTGGCAACCCCTCAGGACCCCCCAGGGACCCCGACCCCCAGGTTGAGAAACACTGTAGTATTTAGTATTAAATGGGCACTGTAATATCTACCCATTTTAGGATACTATCTAATTAACTTAAACCAATCCTATTAGTTCAGTGATTTTGCCTCTTATTTTATCATAGAGACAATGGGGCTTCAATCCTAATGAGCAAAACAAACATTCTTGAGATTGTAGATATTTTCAGCACCAATCTAGGCAACCGAAGTCCCTTCAACATTATCATATCATTAATCTAACATGGCCTGCAATATACTGTTGCTGATAGATATTCTAAGAGCAATCACAAGCTCCCTGTTCTTTGCAAACTTCTGCTCCCTCCCTACTCAGTCTCTGCTAACCCCAGGTGTATTCTTGACCCCCTGCAAGAAACGATGACCAGACAGTTGCTTTTTTACTAACATGAACTATCAACTCTTACAGCTCTTTTCATTGCTTCTCAGTCCAAATGAACAGGCAGCACAGAAGGCAGTTTTATAATGATAGTACTCTAACTGGTAAGATAGAAGTATTACACAATGGCTCATGATGTGTTTGTGCTGTTTTAAAGTTAAGTAAGAATAACATGAGAATCCCTGGTAGCACAGTGGAATAAACCACTGAGCTGCTGAACTTGCTGACCAAAAGGTGGGTGGTTCGAATCTGGGGAGCATGGTGAGCTCCCACTGTTAGCCCCAGCTTCTGCCAGTTGCACTTCAAGAAAATTTGAAGAAAACGGCACTCTCTAACTTGACGCCTTCCAAAAGTCTTGGGCAAATGCCCCCTTAATCCCCAAGTCACATGACCAGACTGAGAGCAGGGCCTCCCAGGCAGATCTTTACACTTAACACATCATAGGGAGAGATACGTTTGGACAGGTAAACTGGGCCATAACTGTTTCGGGATTTATAGGATCAAGCAGGCACTTTGAATTGTGCTCGGTAGCAGAATGGCAGCCAGTGGAGCTGACTCAACAGGGGAGATGTCCGATCCCTGTATGCTGCTCCAGTGAGCAGCTTGGCTGCTGCTCACTGAACTACTTGGAGCTTCCAAACAGCCCTACATAAGCACGTTATAGTATTCTATTTGAGATGTAACAAGCGCATGGACTCCCATGGCTTAGTCTGGCTTCTCAAGATATGGGTGTAACTGGCACACAAGTTTTAATTGTGCAAAAGCTCCCCTGCCAACTGCCAGAACCTGGCGTTCCAGGCTTATTTGAAATATTGTCTACAGTTCATAGTACTCTTTAGTGTACCATAACATAAGACTTCCCAAGATGTTTTCTACAGAAACAGTTCATTGAATCAACGCAGATCATGTAGAAAGATACTCCAGAGAAAAGACGATTTAGCTTAAAACATGAATTTTGACATTATGCCTCTCTGCATTTCTTCACAGCTGTTGCTAAACTTTTCAGCTGATGGTTTAATAACTTTGTGCCCCTTTTCTTTGCTTCAGAAAGGTGGAATTATTGTACATCTTTCCTTATCCTAAGTGCCATTTTCTTATACCAATTTCTTAATCTTTTTTGTATTGTATTGTTTTACTGTATTGTTGGGCATGGCCTCATGTAAGCCACCCCGAGTCCCCTTGGGGAGATGGTGACGGGGTATAAATAAATAAATAAATAATAATAATAATAATAATAATTATTATTATTATTATTGCTGCAGTTACTATCTGTATTAGGTTTAATCATGAATTCATTCCTCTGAATTCTTCCGTCCTTTTGTTATGTGTTTCAATAGTATTGTGTTTTACCTCTTTGATTTAACTGTGTTGTTTTGGAAAGGCATCACATTTTTAGAGATTACAACCCTTTTGGAAAACCAGAACCCCCATAACCATTTGGAAGCATTACCCCCAATTGGCATTCACACAATTTGGAATAATCATAACCTTTTGGCAAAGTACAATCTTCTTGTGAAGACTTAAAACTTGCTTGAGTTAATCTCCTCCTTAGTGGTAAATATCCACTAGTATTCATGCAAAGCAAATTAGGTTTCTCGGTTGTTAGACTGTTATACCTGAACTCTTATGAACTCTCTGAACTCTTAGGAAAAAAGATATGCCAATCACAAAATATATAGCAGATCTTCAGAAGTGTTATTTCAGTGGCCCAAAAAACATCTGTACGCTCCCATAAAATATATTGCTTTTAAATCATGCTCTCAAGAGACCAAAAATAAGTAGGGTTTGTTAAAAGTTAACTTAGTTGATTCACTTACAATACTTAATGTATTCAGCAAATAATAATAATAATAATAATAATAATAATAATAAACTTTATTTATACCCTGCTGCCATCTCCCCAAGGGACTCGGCACAGCTTACATGAGGCTGAGCCCACAATACAGCAATACAAGCAATAACAACAGTAATACAAATCAATACATAACTCATAATAAAAATATGCAGTAAACATTAACAATAACGCAATGACATTTAAAACCCTATGGCTGGGCCAAATGTAAAAATTAAAATTTTAAAAATAATGCTGAGCATGACCAGGTGGGATAGAAAATTTACGGAGAGGAATGGGGCATGCAGACAATCCTAGATCACTAATAAAGTGCATTTAGGGACATATTGCTGGGAATTTCCTTATTCTGGGAAGGCACACTGGAACAACCATGTTTTCAGGCTCCTCCTAAAGACTACTAGAGTTGGGGCATGCCTGATGTCCTTGGGGAGTGAGTTCCAGAGTCGAGGGGCCACCACCAAGAAGGCCCTTTCCCTCGTCCCCACCAATCGCTCTGCGATGGAGGTGGGAGCACGAGCAGGGCCTCTCCAGATGATCGAAGGGATCGTGTGGTTTCATACACAGAAATGCGGTCACGCAGGTAGGTGGGTCCCTAGCAGTTTAGGGCTTTGTAGGTGAGAACCTGCACTTGAATTGGGACTGGAAAATGAATGGCACCCAATGGAGCTCTTTAAACAGGTGGGTTGACCGCTCCCTGTAAGGAGCACCAGTTAACAACCTAGCCGCTGCCCATTGAACCAACTGAAATTTCCAGGCCGTTTTCAAGGGCAGCCCCACGTAGAGTGCATTACAGTAGTCCAAACAGGTACATTGATTATTTGTGCCAAGTTTAAACAGTCTGTTGTTTAAGCATTCTGTTTCAGTCTCTTCTCTGTTGCATATAGACTAACACTCTCTTCTGATACTGTACTCAACTAAATTATAATGCATACTGACTACTATACTATACTTAACTGTACTGCATACATACATACTGACTTCTAAAATGGAGTCTCAGTCTGAATAGTCCCAGATCTGGGTCTCATGATCTGTAGTCCCTCCCACAAGCTTAAACAACACAGAGTTAAGGGAAAAACTGCATACTAATATATACAAACAATATAGTAAGCAATCTCAGTTAGATACACAACAAATAACTAGTTTAGGAGGGTTGTAGAAGGTTGGCATTTCCAACATGTTGTACCCCGCCTTGGGCCGCAATGAGAGGTGATTAATATGTTTATCATCGTCATCGTCGTTGTCGTCATCATCACATTGTTCTGTAAACAAAATGAAGTACTCTGGACAAATGTTTATTGAGATTAACCAACCACTTTTAAGCATTGAGTACAGAGTAGGGCTGTCCAAACACGGAAACATTTGTTTCTAAACTCAATTCGTTTTTAGGGGTTTTTTGCGTTTCGTTATTTAAAAGAATTCCGAAATTTTCCTTAAAAAAAAGTTTGATATTTACGAAATTTCGGAAATCATAAAACAATTACGAGACAATTACGAATCGATTACGAATCGATTCGTTAATGGCGGCCGCGATCGCGCAATACACTAAAAAATCTTCTGAAGCTTCCCTCTCCCTCTGTTGTTGACTGTTGGTGTGATAATTATATATTTTTTCACTGAGAAAACAAACAGCAACCCTAAAACTTGCACCAGACATGCGGAAATAATAATGAAACATTTACAAATCAATAACGAATCAATAACGAATCAATTTCGAAACAATTACGAAACGAATTAGAAAAATTTGTTTCGTTTTTTAGTTGCTCCTGAATGGTTCAATATCGCTTCGTTATAAAAAAAATAACGAATTTTTAACGAATTACGAAACGAAACCGCCCAGCCCTAGTACAGAGACCTAGGAAGCCGCCTTCTCTGCCACAACGACAGAATCACCGGTGTTACAGTGTAATCATCAACAGCAAAATAAACTCACTATGCCCAGCGTTTACAGTGTAGCATCAAAAGCAAAATAAATGAAACGTGACTGATACTAGGTTTCAGTGTAAGTAGATTTGCTTTTTTATTGTATGTTATGTTTATTAAGTATCACATTCATAGAAACTAACATTACTTAGACAGAAATAAAAAGGGGATTCAATCTACTAACAACAAACTATAACAACATAAGCAGACAAAAACAAACACTTCCATTCTATAAGGAAGAAAGGAAAGGAAATGAAAGAAAATGAATGTTCAACAGGGACAAATGCAAGGTACTCCACTGAAGCAGAAAAAATGAAATGCAAAGATACAGAACGGGGGATGCGTGGCTCTAGAGCAGTGCGTGTGGAAAAGATTTTGGAGTCATCATGGACAACAAGTTAAACATGAGCCAACAATGTCATGCAGCAGCTAAAAAAGCCAATGGCGTCAAATACCAGCTAAATATATCATTTTATAAACATTCACCCTGAAATCACAACAAAGTGTAAATTTCAACCCATTTTCCCATAATCAGAACAAACAGATTTCAATGCTTTGTCATTTACATATTATGGTAGTCACTGTCATCATTTCTCTAACAGGCAATTTGCATTCCTTTATGGAATTTTATTGAGTAAATTCATATTAATTAATTAAGTTGCATCCATTGGATTTGTCAAACTCTTCCAAATATATGTTTGTACTTCAAATATGCATTTTGCAAGTAGTATTTTATATTACTTTCAGAAGATGTCTGAGTCTTTTGGAAGGATGAAAGAATACAAAGAGAATGCCATTGCCAGTAATGAGCAGACTCAAGAAATAAATACTGGCCAACACATATTTTGGTGCCTCAAAGACTAGTTTCTGGGTATATTCTGATTCCGAAAATGGCACCAGGTTTCCCCCACCAGTTTTAGTTTTTGAGATACATAACATATGCCATGCAACAGTCACCATCTGCTCGCCCACAAGGAAATCATAACCATATTTAGGAAACTAGACCTGATGTGATCAATCCAATGCAATTTTTTGAACCAGCGCTTCAAATAACTTCAAAAACAGGCCTACAAACCAAGACACCAAAGCATTTTTTTCCTTGGGTTGTGTAATAGTCAAGTAAGTCCATAGCAAGTACATTTGACTTTAGAATTGGAATTTCTCAAGAGTAAGGATTGAAAATGAAAGTAGAGAAGATAACACATCTTTTAAATGGGCACAGTGGCACATTGGGTAAACCCTTGTACTGCTGAACTGCTGACCTGAAGGTTGGCTGAACTGCTGATCTGAAGGTTGGTAGTTTGAATCCGTGAGATGGGGTGAGCTCCCATGTGTAAGCTGCAGCTCATGTCAACCTAGCAGTTTGAAAGCATGCAAATGTGAGTAGCTAAATAGATACTGCTCTGGCGGGAAAAGGCAAAGAGACGCTTTTAGCAATCTTGCCAGCCACATAACCAGGAGTTGACAATGCAGACTCCTCGGTTTGAAAATAAAGAAAAAAGCACCTCCCCGGAGCCAGAGATGAGCACTGCCTCCAGAAGCCGGAAATGGAAGGAGAAGCCTCTGCCTTTTTTGTGTTTGTGTATCTAATTGTATACAACAGTATGCCTTTGTATATAAATGCTGTAATCTGCTCTTATTCCCTTAGGGGAGAAGGGTGGAATATAAAGTGTATTATTATTATTATTTTACTGACACAAAAGCACAGTATGTCACAGCAAACGAGATCTATATGCTGGATTTCATATCACAAAATCACAAGTCGAACATTTCCCAAGCATCTAGGACTGTGTGATGTATTTTCGAATGATGCGTGCAGATCCCAGTAAGGTGGCCTTTTGCAATTGACAGATCATGATTTTGTCAATGTTTATTGTTTCCAAATGCCGCTGAGATCTTTTGGCATGGCACCCAGTGTGCTGATGACCACTGGGACCACCTGGACTGGATTATGCCAGAGCCTTTGCAGTTCGATTTTGAGGTCTTGATAGCGGATGAGTTTTTCCTGTTGTTTTTCCTCAATGCGGCTGTCACCCGGTATGGCGACATCAATAATCCAGACTTTTTTTCTTTTCCACAACCATGATGTCTGGTGCATTGTGTTCCAAAACTTTGTCAGTATGGATTCAAAAGTCCCACAGTATTTTTGCATGTTCATTTTCCATGACCTTTGCGGGTTTATGATCCCACCCATTCTTTACTGATGGCAGGTGGTCCTTGTGACATAAGTTCCAGTGAATCATCTGGGCCACAGAGTTGTGTCTTTGTTTGTAGTCCATCTGTGCAATTTTCTTGCAATAGCTGAGGATATGATCCATGGTTTCATCAGCTTCCTTGCACAGTCTGCATTATTATTATTATTATTATTATTATTGTTGTTATTATTATTATTATTATTATTATTATTATTATTATTATTATATAACTGGGAAATATGCCATATATACTCATAAGTCAACCTCATATATAAGTTGAAGGCAGGTTTGGGGATCAGAATTATGGATTTTGATATGACTCATGAATAATTTGGAGATGATCCTACAAAGAGGAGGATGTTTTAATAGCCACCACAGAGTTACAATCATCCTTAAAAACTACCACCACCACTTTTGTCCCTGGAATTCAAAAAGAGCAGAAGTAGTGCCATGATAGATATTGTAAAGGAGGTTAGTGCTTCTTTTAGGATTTCCCCATATGGACTTAGTTCTTGCATTCTGCTACACAAAATAAGCAGGTGGTGTATATATATGTGTGTGTGTGTGTGTGTGTGTGTGTGTAAAGATAAAGGTTGTACCCTGGCATTAAGTCCAGTCATGACTGACTCTGGGGTGTGGTGCTCTTCTCCATTTCTAAGCCGAAGAGCCGGCATTGTCCATAGATACCTCCAAGGTCATGTGGTCAGCATGACTTCATGGAGTGTCATTACCTTCCCGCAGAAGCAGTACCTATTGATCTACTCACATTTGCATGTTTTCGAACTACTAGGTTGGCAGAAGCTAGGGATGACAGCGGAACCTCACGCTGCTCCCCAGAATCAAACCTGCAACCTTTCGGTCAACAAGCTCAGCAGCTCAGTGCTTTAAAGCACTGTGCCACTGGGGGCTCATTCATACACACACACACAGATACAGTATTTACAGTGACCCATGGCCCAGATTTTTTGGATTGATGTTTTTGACTAATATTTACAGAATTATATATGAGTATACAGGGGATATAAACCATGCAAATCACCAAAGATACTCCCAAGTCAAAGAAAATGCCATCTCTGTTAATGAGCAGACTCAAGGAGCTTAGAGAAAACAAAATGCTTCCTGCAGAAAAGGGAAATCTTAGCTGATGAGAGCAAACATGCACATAAACTTTGGCAAAAGACATACAAACAGCCAATAATTGCATGCATGATGAGACAATGTGGTGTCATTATTGGGATAAATGATCTGGGAGTTTTGAAGACCATTATATATTCCCAGAAAACTCACCAGGTGATCTTAAGACAGTGATTCTGTCACTTAAACCTAACTCATAAGGAGCAGGTGGCCACGTACACATTAGGGCTCATTAAATTAAACCCAAAGAAATAAAAAGTACTATAAAAAGACCTCAAGGAGGGAAATAGCAACATTAAAAACCAAAAAGAAAATAGTAAGAAGAAGAAAATTCAGAATGCAATCTGGCAGGTGTATATCCAAGGAATTATGAAATTAAATATGTAACAAAGATGACAAACTTGGAAGAAGACTGAATTATTTGTATTTATTTCTACATCAGAGGATGCAAGGTTGACACGGTAACAAGGAAGTTCCAGATCTTATTGACCAATTGTAAATTAACAAATCACCAGTCCATATGGAATCTGCCTAAGAGCTTTTAAAGAACCCAAATGTGACTCCATTGATCTTCTAACTAAATATCAAAAAATATATATCCTGAGTTTAGCCTTCTATCTTTAAAAAATGACAAATTGTCCTATGTGACACTAAATTTGTTAGTGGACAATTTGGCCTGCATAAATAGAAGTCTAGAGCCTAGATCCAGGTAAGTCATGCTACCCTTCTATTCTGCCTTGGTCAGACCACACCTGGAATACTGTGTCCAATTATGGACATCACAATTTATGGGAGATGTTGACAAGCTGGAATGTGTTCAAAGGAGGGCAATTCAAATGGTCAAGAGTCTGGAGAACAAGCCCTATGAAGAGTGAATTAAAGAGCTGGGTATGTTTAGACTATAGAAGAGAAGGCTGAGAGGAGACATGATGGCACCCTATGAGGGGAAGTCGTAGGGAGAGGGAGCAAGCTTGTTTTCTGCTGTCCTGGAGACTAGGACGCGGAACAATGGCTTCAAACTACAGGAAAGGAGATGCCACCTGAACATAAGAACTTCCTAACTGTGAGAGCTGTTCAGCAGTGGAACTCTCTGCCCTGGAGTGTGGTGGAGGCTCCTTCTTTGAAGCCTTTTAAGCAGATTGGATGGTCATCTGTTGGGGCTGTTTTGAATGCGATTTTCCTGCTTCTTGGTAGGGGGTTGGAATGGATGGCCCATGAGGTCTCTTCCAACTTAATTATTCTATGAGACACAGATTAGTATAGATTTAATATATGGAAGAACACCTTTTACTGGAGAAGTGTTGGTTTGACTTCTAAACAAAGTTTAAGGGCTCTCGCAGTAACCATTTAGCTCTTCTCAAATGTCAACAAGGGAAAATCCAAGAGATATTATTTGCTTGGACTTCAAAAAGACTTTCCCTAAGTTTCTCAACAATGACCAATGAACAAATAAAGTGCTGATAGGATTAAGAGAAGCCATTTTATGGACTGGTAACTGATTCCCTGTAGTAACCTACGGAGGTGAGAGCTGGACCTTAGGGAAGGAAGAGTGAAGGAAGATAGATGCTTTTGAACTGTGGTGTTGGAGGAAAGTTCTGAGAGTGCCTTGGACTGCAAGAAGATCCAACCAGTCCATCCTCCAGGAAATCAAGCCCGGCTGCTCATTGGAGGGAAGGAGACTAGAGACAAAGCTGAAGTACTTTGGCCACATCATGAGGAGACAGCAAAGCTTAGAGAAGACAATTATGCTGGGGAAAGTGGAAGGTAAAAGGAAGAGGGGCCGACCAAGGGCAAGATGGATGGATGGCATCCTTGAAGTGACTGGACTGACCTTGAAGGAGCTGGGGGTGGTGACGACGACAGGGAGCTCTGGCGTGGGCTGGTCCATGAGGTCACGAAGAGTCGGAGATGACTGAACGAATTAACAACAACAACAGATTTAAAAACAGAAGGTGAGATGGGATAAATGGGCATTTATCACTATGGAGAGATATAATAAGCTCCTGGGTTACCCAGCAACCTACAGTGGGAAATAAACTATTTAGCTTACTCATAAAGCCAAGGCATTAATATTAAGGTGACCACTTTTACCAACAATACGCAAGTGGACAAGAAAAAGGCACACATATTCAATGTAAATAAATGTAAAATGATGTTGCTGGAGCAAAAAATATAACCTGATGAGGTCTGAGCTGGCAATAACTGACTAAGAAAAATAATATTAGGCTCATGATTAATAGTAACCCAATGAAAATGTCAGCCCAGCGTGTGGCAGTTCTAAAAATGAATGTGATGTAAGGAATATTGGGAACGCGGTCTATAATAAAATAGCCAATACAGTAAATCATTCATACTAGTCTGTAACTTGAAGACATCAGCATACACCAGGAAAAGAAGAGATGGTAGAAAGTCAGAAAAGTGTAATTAAAATTATCAAGGGACTGCAGTACCTTTCCTATGAAGAAGCATTTCAACTTTAGAGTTCTTTTCTTGAGGCTCAAGCTGACAAAGGGTGAACTAAACTTCTTAGTTCAATGGGCAAATACGCAAAAGGAAAAATTACCTGAAATATTTTTTTTAATTTAAATTAGGCAAAAGTAAAGATGGAATGGTGTCATTATGCCAGGACTCTGCCTTATTCAGGTAGAGATGAACCAAACAAACACCCAGTTTGTATCAAACAGTTTAATTAAAACAGCACTTACTTTCTGGCTGTTTTAATAATCCAAAACACAAAACATGAAGATAGCACTCAGCCACGGAATATAAAACAAAACTGACAGCGAACACTGTTGCAAGTTCAAGATAGCACCATAATCAAAGGGTCCAGTCCAGTGGTGAAACACCGATAGTTCAATGAGCAAAGTCCAGGGATCAAGAGTCTATACCGTAGTCAAAAGCCAGTCCAAAGATTCAAGGTTCCAGGGTTCTAAGAGTTCAGGAAAAAGGTCGATACCAAAAATCCAGAGACCTGGGGGAAAACCAGCAGCATCTACCACCAAAATAAGACAAACCCTTTTCTTGCGAAGATCAGTCCCAAGGCTAGCTCCTTATATCCAGAAACACCCAGCTGCAACCCATCTCTTGCATACCTCCACCCTTAATTGCTTTCACCCATGAACTCTTACTTACAGATTACTCAACCCTTTAGAACTAAGACTTACATTAACCCTTCCATCACCAACTGCTAGGCATACCACCACCAACCACCATCAACTGCAGAACATGATACATGACAAATGGAAACCCCTGGTGGTACAGCAGGTTAAACTGCTGAGCTGCTAAACTTGCTGACCAAAAGGTTGGCGGTTAAAATTATTATTATTATTATTATTATTATTATTATTAACTTTATTTGTACCCTGCTACCATCTCCCTAAGGGACTCGGTGCGGCTTACATGAAGCCGAGCCCAAACACAACAATACAAGCAATAAAACATCAATACAAGCAATTAAAAAACATAGACAATAAAATACACAACATTATCAAAAAAGCAACACATAATTAAAATAGTGGGAAGGCCAAATGTAGAGTTAAAATTGGAAATAATGCCGGGCCATGAACGAAAGGTGTTTGTGAGGGCAAAGCCAGGAAGAGGGGTGAGCTCCTGCTGCTAGGCCCAGCTTCTGCCAACTTAGCAGTTGGAAAACATGCAAATGTGAGTTGATCAATAGGTCTCCTTCTGCTGGAAGGTAATGTCGTTCCATGCAGTCATACTGGCCACATGACCTTGGAGGTGTCTATGGACAATGCCGGCTCTTCGGCTTCGAAATGGAGATTAGCTCCATCCTCCAGAGTCAGACACAACTAGACTTAATGTCTAGGGGAAACCTAAAGATGGGATATGATTAGTGAATAAAATATTGCAAGATATAGAGGAAATGAATATTTATTTCTCCTCTTTCATAATACTCTTAGCAAGGGTTCATCCAACAGTACATGACTGAGGGGGGATGAATGTGAAGCCATTGAGGGTATGGAGGTATTTCCTCACATGGTGCAAAGTTAAACTATGGTATTTCCTACCCAAATATACAATAATGTCTGTGTTTTCAAAAGGGATTCGGAGGATAATGGTAGAATGCTTGTTAGTCATGATGGCTATATATCAGCGGCTGAGGGGGGAAACGAAGGGGCTTGAGGCCAGGAATTGTGGGAGTTGAAGTCCAAAACACCCAAAGGGCCGAAGTTTGACCATGCCTGATATATAAAGAAAGGTACTAGTAGTCCTTTCATGGTTGGCTTGTGGACTTCCCATAAATACTTCATCTTTAAGAGAACATGATGCTAAGTTAGAGAAGTCTTTGCTCCAAAGTGCTCAAAGCCTGCATATATATACATGTCAGAATCTGTTAAGAAATGCCTTAAGTGACTCCGCCTCTCAGTATACCTTTGGCTGCATATATGGCATTCAACCATTCTCACCCTGTTTAAGGACATCCACACTAATTCTGCTATTGCTTTCTGGCCCTGAAAAGTCAGCGAAATTTGGCTCAATGACAGAACTCATTAAAGGCAGGTGAGAATCCCAAAATACACCACATGTCATATTGAAGTGAGCAGCACTAAGTTTAGCATCACAGTTACAGTTTAACTGTTACAGACTAAGACAGTATTAGTAATAGTTCGCAATCATGCTTGGAAATTAGTGTGAAGTTTTTTTTTTCTATTTATCTTGATGGATAATACAACACTAGAGAATACAACTCAAAACATCAGTGGTTCTCAACCTTCCTAATGCCATGATCCCTTAATACAGTTCCTCATGTATTTTATTATTTTAATTGCTACTTCATAACTGTAATTTTTGCTACTGTTGTGTATCGTAATGTAACTATCTGATATGCAGGATGTATTTTCATTCACTGGACCAAATTTGGCACAAATATTTGATATGCCCAAATTTGAATACAGATTGATTTTGTCATTTGAGAGTTGTAGTTGCTGGGATTGATAGTTAACCTACAATCAAAGAGCATTCTGAACTCCACCAATGATGGAATTAAACCAAACTTGGCACACACAACTCCTATGACCATCAGAAAATACTGGAAGGGTTTGGTGGCCACTGCCCTTGAGTTTTGGAGTTGTAGTTCACCTACATCCAGAGAGCACTGTGGACTCAAACAATGATGGATCTGGACCAAACTTCGCATGAATACTCAATATGCCCATATGTGAACATTGGTGGAGTTTGGGGAAAATAGATCTTGACATTTGGGAGTTGTAGTTACTGGGATTTATAGTTCACCTACAATCAAAGAGCATTCTGAACTCCACCAATGATGGAATTGAACCAAACTTGGCATACACAACTCCCATGACCAACAGAAAGTACTGGAAGGGTCTGGTGGGCATTGACCTTGAGTTTTGGAGTTGTAGTTCACCTACATCCAGAGAGCACTGGGGACTAAACTTGGCACAAATACTCCATATGCCCAAATGTGAACAGTGGTGAAGTTTGGAGAAAATAGACTTGACATTTGGGAGTTGTAGTTGCTGGGATTTATAGTTCACCTACAATTGGGCCAAACTTCCCACACAGAACCCTCATGACCAATGGAAAATACTGTGTTTTATGATGGTCTTTGGTGACCCCTCTGACACCCTCCCATGACCTCCCCTGGGGTCCCGACCCCCAGGTTGAGAAACACTGTTCTACATTAAGAAAGATTAATTATGTTATTTTATTATATAAATATAATATTTATGGATTATTTTTTCCAATGGTGAAATGTCATCCATATGTCCTTGTAGCTAAGCAAACAAATGTTTAACTAGTTTTAGAAATGCTATGTTTTTAAAGAACAGGTATAGTGACTGTGCAGTGGGTTAAACCACTGAGATGCTGAGCTTGTTGATCGAAAGGTTGCAGGTTCGATTTGGGGAGTGGCATGAGCTTCCGCTGTCAGCCCTAGCTTCTGCCAACCTAGCAGTTCAAAAACATGCAAATGTGAGTAGATCAATAGGTACCGCTCCGGCGGGAAGGTAACGGCGCTCCATGCAGTCATGCCAGCCACATGACCTTGGAGGTGTCTACGGACAATGCCGGCCCTTCGGCTTAGAAATGGAGATGAGCACCACCCCCAGAGTCAGACATGACTGGACTTAATGTCAGGGGACTACCTTTACCTTTTATAGTGACTGCATTTCCTTGTGCATAACACCTCTTCAGAATACACAAATGACAACTGTGTCAACAACTGTGATAAGTGTACAGAATCTAGCATCTCTAAGGAAATATGAACCAGCAGTAATACACCAACCCTTCCACTGCTGATTACAGTATTCTGTAAATGTCAAAGTCCCACAGCACAAGCTCAGGCTGACAAAGTACAAAATAAACTTCTTAGTTCAATGGGCAAATGCGCAAAAAAAGGAAATATATTTTCTGTCAACACAGATGAAAATGTCAGTATTCCTAACAACATTTCCACCCCTAGAAAAGCAAAAAAGCACCAACCTCCATTAAATATATTAGGACACATATAATCAGCACCTTAAAAAATGATATGTGCATCCAATATCCTCTCAACACCCTTCTCCAGCTGTGAGAATTCAACAGTACATCCGAGGAGCAAGTACATTCATCCCCTTGGAAAAGGAAAACATCTTTTTTCCATACAGTGATGTACATACAGTCACTTTGTGGAAAATCGACGCACATCGTGACATTCAAAATCTACTCATGTCTCGAGAAGACGCAACCAAACTCCCAACTTTGTTCAAGCACGGCTATTAAACACAGTACACTATCCATCACATCCCGCCACAAAACCTCCCTGCTTCCCAGTTATTAAACTGTCTGCAGAAAGGAGATATGTCAAAAACATTTGGGATAAAGGAGACTGCATTGTATTAATGACTTAATATGTTCCTCTCCTCAAAAAAATGAAACCACAGATGTCTGAGGATGGATTCCCAAATCGAATATGAAGCAGGTGTTTGAAGTTGCGTGGAAATTGGAAGGAAGCTAAAACGGAACCAGTGTTGAAAAGCTGATTTTGCCAGGCTTCCTTCCTTCCAACCACATTCTCACCATTCCTTCTTCCTGGTGGCTTCTCACTGACATAACCAGAAGCAGGAGGATTTACAGACAGCCAAAGGAATTTGAAATGCACATGCAAACCGATGCCGGAATACAACCTCTCACTCAACCTATTTAAAAAGAAGGAAGCAATCAAGCAAGCATCTTAACCATTCAAATCATGGAAAATAGATTCTTTGGACAGCACAGAATCTTTTTGTATTTTCCCCTTCTTCTGTTTGCACGACAACTGATAGATACATACACATACACTGCAGAAAAAATGACCACTTATCCCAGCCTTTGGAAGCTGAATTATCCTCTTATCCCTTTTGATTCTTTCCTCGTGCCAGAGGGACAGAGAAAGACAGAGCAAGGAAGAGAGGGGAAAGGCACATGTTTTGCACCAACGTGGGAATGGAGAGCGGGGAACCACACATATTTTTGCATTGCTTTATAAGTTGTGAGCCACTTGGGGTTCCCAATCTTGGGGGGAAAGCAAGATAGAAACACATATTATAATAATAATGTGACCATAACAATGAATATATATAATCACATTGGCTACAAATACATTTTGCATGTCAACAGATAGTCTTCCTTATGACAGGGGGAATGGATAGTGGCCCTGGTTAGGAGAATACAAAGGCAAGAGGACAGCAATGATGGGTGCCTGGAAAAAAAGAAAGGAAGGAAGGTAGCGATGGGCTGGGCGGATAAGAGGTGAGAGGAGGAAGAGAGGCGTGGAAGAAGGAGGGGAAGGGAAGAAAGGAGTGGTGGAAGGGAATATGGGGTGGGGAGGGAAAGGGGAAACGTTTGGTAGGGATAGGAGGAGAAGCAGGTGGCTGGAGAGAGGGGAGGAAGGAAGGGAGAGAAGGGAAGGGAGGAGGGAGGGAAAGAAGGGAAGAAGAAGGCTGAAAAGAGGGGAAGGGGAGAAGAAAGAAGGGATGGAGGAGGGGGAAAGAGAGGAAAGAGAAACGGGATAGAGAAGCAAGGAAAGGAGGGAAGAACAAATGGGGATGCAAAGAGTAGGAGGGGAGGAAAAGGGGGAAAGGAAGAAGGGATGGAGGGGGAGGAAAAGAGGGGAAAGGGAGAAGAAAGAAGGGGTGGAGGAAGAAAAGAGAAGAAAGAGGGGATAGAGAAGCAAGGAAGGAGGGGGAAAGAGAGGAAAGTGAGAAAGAGGGAATAGAGAAGCAAAGAAAGAGAGGAAGGAAGGAAGGAAGTAGAGAAGGAAGGATGGGAGTGTGAAGGGGAGGAGGAGTGGAAGAGGGTAAAGGGAAGCTGGCATGGAGAGGAAGGAAAAGACAGGAGAGGAGGAGGAAAAGGAGGAAAGGAAGAAGGGGGGAGGAGGAAAAGAGGGAAAGGGGAGGAGAAAGAAGGGGTGGAGAGGAGAGGAAAGTGAGAAAGAGGGGACAGAGATGCAAAGAAAGAGGGGAAGGAAGGAAGGAAGGGAGGGAGGGAGGGAGGGAGGGAGGAAAGGAGAAATGAGATGGGAGTGTGAAGGGGAGGAGAAAAAAGGAAGGAGGAAATGGGAAGCAGGCATGGAGGGGGAGGAAAAGACAGGAGGGGAGGAAGAAAGGAAGAAAGGATGGAGCAAAAGAGGGGAAGGGGAGGCGAAAGATGGGATGGAGGAGGAGGGGGAGACAGGAAAGAGAGAAAGAAGAGATAGAGAAGCGAGGGTGGAGGGAAGGAAGGAGGGAAGAAGAGATGGGGTGCAAAAAGAAGGAGAAGGGAAGGAGGAAAAGGAGGGAGGGAGGGATGGAGGAGGAGGAAAAGAGGGGAAGGGGAGGAGAAAGAATGGAGGGAGGCAGGGAGGGAGGAGGGGAAGACAGGAAAGAGAGAAAGAAGGGGTAGAGAAGCAAGGAAGGAAGGAAGGAAGGAAGGAAGGAAGGAAGGAAGGAAGGAAGGAAAGAGAGATGGGAGTGGGAAGGGGAGGAGGAAAAGGGAAGCAGGTATGGAGGGGGAGGAGAAGACAGGAGGGGAGGATGGAAAGAGGAGAAGGAGGTCTGGAAGAGGAGGAGGAGAAGAAGGGAAGGAGACAATAAGGGGCAGGGAGGGAGGAGGGGAAGACAGGAAAGAGAGAAAGAAGGGATAGAGAAGCAAGGAAAGGAAGGAAGGAAGGAAGGAAGGAAGGAAGGAGAGATGGGAGTGGGAAGGGGAGGAGGAAAAGGGAAGCAGGCATGGAGGGGGAGGAGAAGACAGGAGGGGAGGAGGGGAGGATGGAAAGAGGAGAAGGAGGTCTGGAAGAGGAGGAGGAGGAGAAGAACGGGAGGAGACAATAAGGGGCAGGGAGGGAGGCGTCAGCTAGCGGAGGATGGAGAGATGGAGGATGCAGGCGGCAAAGGATGATGCGTGCTGTCGGCCTCACCTCCGCTTCAGGAAGGATGGGCAAGCAGGCGAGGCCGCCTCTCCCTCCTCCTCCTCTTCTCCTTCCTCCTCTTCTCCTCCTTCTCTTTCTTCCTCCTCTTCCTCTTCGCGGCTGGCTGAAGCCCCCTTGTCTCTTCTTCTTCCCGCGACACGGAGCGCTTGACTAGCAGGCGAAGCAGCAGCGGTGCCCGCCTCCCTCCCTCCTTCCCTCCTTCCCTCCCTCTTTCCCTTCCTCCCTCCCTCCCTCTCTTTTCTCCGGCTCCTCCTCCTCTCCTCCGTCCGCGCCTGCGCCCTGAGCACCAAATTGCGAATTGGGAAAAGGGAGGTTGTCTTGGGAGGGTTGGAGGATGCGGCGCAGGAGGGATGAGAAGGCCTCCCTCCCTCCCTCCCTCCTTCCTCTCTACCTGAGAGAATGGAAGAGAGATGCGCGCACATGCGCACCTCCGCCTCTCTCCGTGAAAGGAGAGGGTGGGGAGGGGGATGGTGGGGTGGTACCCACTGCGCAGGTGCTGTCGCGGTTCAGAGTTGGGATGGTGATGGCAACCGCGTTGCTAGGCGACGTGGGCCCGTCACAAAGGACGCAAAGGCAGGAGAGAGGGGGGCAGGAACTGGGCAGGAGGAGAAGGAGAAAGTGGCCCCACACAGAAGCCACAACGCACCTTCTTCTCCCCGCTCTCCAGCACCCCCAAACTTTGGTCCTCTGTTTTGGACTCCGACTCCCAGAAGCCTCGGCCAGCTTGGGCAACAGTGGGGTATTCTGGGAGCTGAAGTCCAAACACACCTGGAAGAACAAAGCACCGAGAGCATCCCTAGCAGCAGGAGCTGTCCAGCCTCAAGCCTAGCACAGGTATGGGCAAGCTTCGGCCCTCCAGGTGTTTTGGACTGTAACTCCCAAAATCAGGGGTGGCTCAACCCATTACGCAAAGTAAGCATTTGCAGTATAGTTGATTTTGCCCAGGGGCGCGCTTGAGGCGCTCTTGGGGGAAAATAGACCTTGACATATTCAAGTTGTAGTTACTGGGATGAATAGTTCACCTACAATCAAAGAGCATTCTGAACTCCACTAATGATGGAATTGAACCAAATACGGCATATAGAACTCCCATGACGAACGGAAAATATATATCAATGATTGGTCGCAGGCCCATATCCAGGATTTTGATTCGGGGGGGGGGGGCTGAGTTTGATTCGGTGGTGGTGGGGGGGGGGGGTGAATCTGACTGAAAGAGGGTCTACCCTAGCAAACCTTTTGTATCATTACCCCAATACCCCCATGCATATGGGATATATTGAGTATGGCTTTTTTTTTTGTCATGTCAGGAGCGACTTGAGAAGCTGCAAGTCGCTTCTGGTGTGAGAGAATTGGCCGTCTGCAAGGATGTTGTCCAGGGGACGCCCAGATGAATTGATGTTTTTATCATCCTTATGGGAGGCTTCTCTCATGTCCCCGCATGAGGAGCTGGAGCTGGTAGAGGGAGCTCATCCGCCTCTCCCCGGATTTGAACCTGTGACCTGTCAGTCTTCAGTCCTGCCAGCACAGGGGTTTAATTGAGTATGGTGATCAGATCATGATATGAATAAACATAACAGTTTAAATAATGCACCAATAAGGCCTTCTCGTGGACCACCATGAGAATTTCAGGGGCGGGCTGAAGCCCCTCAAGCCCCCCCCCCCGCTACATGTCTGGGTTGGGGGGCAGGTGCCAAAATACTGTTTGCTTACAGTTGAAAATTACCTAGGGCCGCCTCTGCCCACAATTGTGGGAATTGAAGTCCAAAACACCTGAAGGGCCTCTGGTCACTTCTGGACCAGCCAATGCCTTAAATCAAGAAATAGTTTTTGAAGATCTATAGAGATACTCTCAGGAACACCTCAGCAAGCAAGAGTCCAAACATGGCAGGCTAAAAGCCGGAACCTCAACCCATGGCTGATAACAGCTATCGTAAACCCGTAACCGAAGACTGGAGACCTCGGTACACTCCTTCTATACCTAGGACATCGTCCTCTTCCACCCAGCGTGCAGTTTCGGGAGGGTGGGAGGTTCGCAGCTTGGGAGTGATCCTGGACTCATAGCTGAGTCTGGAATCCCAAGAACACAACAGAACAGGTATGGGCAAGCTTTAGCCCTCCAGGTGTTTTGGACTGTAGCTCCCACAATTGTGGGAGTTGAAGTCTAAAACACCTGAAAGGCCTCTAGTCACTTCTGGACCAGCCAATGCCTTAAATCAGTGTTTCTCACATGTCGCATTATCACAGGGTGTCTGCCCCCTACACCACTGGAGAAATTACACTGCTTAGCTGGTATTGCACCACCTGACATCCGCCGGGAAGTAGCAGCCAATAGTGAAAGGACCAAGGCAGTGTCATCTCCAGCCCATCCCTTGTTTGGGTATCAGCCAGCATGTCAACGACTTAAATCCAGACATAGTTTTCTTAGATCTACAGAGACACTCGCTGGAACACCTCAGCAAGCGAGATTCCAAAAGTGGCAGGCTCAAACCCAGCACCTCAATCCATGGGTGATACCAGATGAGAGACTCCCCTCTGGGCACACAGAAGACTTGGAAGGTGCTGAACAGACTGCACTCTGGCACCACGAGATGCAGAGCCAACCTTAAGAAATTGGGCCACAAAGTGGAATCCATGACATGCGAGTGCGAAGAAGAGCAAACCACTGACCACCTCCTGCAATGCAACCTGAGCCCTGCCACACGCACAATGGAGGACCTTCTTGCGGCAACACCAGAGGCACTCCAAGTGGCCAGATACTGGTCAAAGGACATTTAATCAACTACCAAGCTTGAAAACTTTGTGTTGTTATTTTTTATCTGCTTGTTTGTTTTGTTCAATTAGAAATGTAATACAATGTTCTGGTTGCGGATGACACGATAAATAAATAAACCTGGGGGTCAGGACCCCTGGAGGGGTCGCGAGAGGGTGTCAGAGGAGTCACCAAAGACCACCAGAGAACACAGTATTTTTTGTTGCTCATGAAGGTTGTGTGTGGGATGTTTGGCCCTACTCTATCGTTGGTAGAGTTCAGAATGCTCTTTGATTGTAGGTGAACTATAAATCCCAGCAACTACAACTCCCATATGTCCAGGTCTATTTCCCCCAAACTCCACTAGGGTTTACGATTGGGTATATTGAGAACTCGTGCCAAATTTGGTCCAGATCCATCATTGTTTGAGTCCACAGTGCTCTCTGGATGTAGGTAAATTACAACTCCCAAAACTCAAGGTCAGTGCCCACCAAACCCTTGCAGTATTTTCTGTTGGTCATGGGAGTTCTGTATGCCAAGTTTGACTCAATTCCATCGTTGGTGGAGTTCAGAATGCTTTTTGATTGTAGGTGAACTATCAATCCCAGCAACTACAACTCCCACAGGACAAAATGAATACGCTCCCCCAATCCCACCAGTATTCACATTTGGGTGTATTGGGTATTTGTGCCAAATTTGGTCCAGTGTATAAAAATACATCCTGCATATCAGATATTTACATTACTACTATTCATAACAGCAGCAAAATGACGGTTATGAAGTAGCGATGAAACTAATTTTATGGTTGGGGGTCACCATAACATGAGGAAGCATATTAAGGGGTCGTGGCATTAGGAAGGTTGAGAACCACAGCCTTAAATCAAGAAATAGTTTTTGAAGATCTATAGAGATACTCTCAGGAACACCTCAGCAAGCAAGAGTCCAAAAGTGGCAGGCTAAAAGCCGGAACCTCAAGCCATGACTGATAAAAGCTATTGTAAACCTGGGACCGAAGACTGGAGACCTCGGTACACTCCTTCTATACCTGGGACGTCGTCCTCTTCCACCAAGCACGCAGGTTCAGGAGGGACGCACATGGAGCGGTGAGGGAGGAAGGGGACACCCGCCTAGCCAGCCAGATCAGCCGAATCAACCCTGGTGATCAATGGGGTGACAGATGTCGCAGCCAGATCGCCCTCACATCACAAATGAGAGACTCCCTCCTGGGCACACAGAAAACTGGGCAACTTGGAAGGCGCTGAAGGGACTGCACCACGAGATGCAGAGCCAACTTTAAGACCCACCACCATCTCCCCAAGGGGACTCGGGCCGGCTTACATGAGGCCAAGCCCAGCAATATAATAAAACAATATAACACAACAACACAACAGAAAAAAGAAAATAAGAAAAAAACATAAGATAGAAAACCAATATAAATAAACAGAGCAGCAATATAAAATCAGAACATTAAAACACAGAGAATTGATCACAGTGGGCAAAGACTAAAATTTAAAACACTGGGTGAGAGGACCATGTAATATATCAGGACAGGGGGTCCAAGGGATAGGGTAGGGTTTAATTGCACAACAGGTAAAATAAAGTGCTACTGAGGGCATTTTATGTAGAGATTGGTCAGGGATTATTATACATACCATCATTGAAGGCACACTGGAACAGCCAAGTTTTCAGCCTCCTCCTAAAGACTGCCAGGGTGGGGCCACAAAGTGGAGTACACAATGTGCGAGTGTGGAGAAGAGCAAACCACAGACCACCTATTACAATGCAGCCTGAGCCCTGCCACATGCACAATGGAGGACCTTCTTACAGCAACACCAGAGGCACTCCAAGTGTTCAGTTACTCGTCAAAGGACATTTAATAGAATGGCAAGTTTTTAAACTTAGTGTTTTCTCAAACACATCAGAACTGTACCCTTGGTTTGCTCCTGAAACAATAAATAAATAAATACTCAGAGGGCCGAAGTTTGCCCATGCTTGATCTAGCTACTCCAGCAAAGGATAACCACATTGTTGTGGCGCTGGAGCTTGAGCACCTCAATGATGTCATGAGCGAAACTGTGAAGGGCCACCCAAGACGGGACGGTCGTGGCAGAGAGGTCAGACCAAGCGTGATCCCTGGGGAAGGCAATGGCAAACCACCCCAGTATCCTTGCCAAGAAAACTAAATGGACCAGTACAAACAGAGATATGTCGGTATGCCATTGGAAGATGGGACTCCCAGGTCGGAAGATGGCCAAAATGCTACTGGGGAGGAGCAGAGGATAAGTCCAACTAGCCCCAGATGTGATGACGCAGCTAGCTCAAAGCCGAAAGGAAGGCTAGCGGCCGACAGTACTGGAGGTGAACGACGAATCCGATGCTCTAAAGATCAACACACCATAAAACTGGGAAATAGAGGGAGAAAATGTGGAGGCCGTGACAGACTTTGTATTTCTAGGCGCAAAGATGACTGCAGATGCAGACTGTGGCCAGGAAATCAGAAGACGCTTACTTCTTGGGAGGAGAGCAATGTCCAATCTCAATAAAATAGTAAAGAGCAGAGACATCACACTGGCAACAACGATCTGCCTAGTCAAAGCCATGGTATTCCCTGTAGTAACCTACAGATGTGAGAGCTGGACCTTAGGGAAGGCTGAGCAAAGGAAGAGAGATGCTTTTGAGCTGTGGTGCTGGAGGAAAGTTCTGAGAGTGCCTTGGACTGTGAGGAGATCCAACCAGTCCATCCTCCAAGAAATAAAGCTCGACTGCTCATTGGAGGGAAGGATACTTGAGACAAAGTTGAAGTACTTTGGCCACATCATGAGGAGATAGCAAAGTCTAAAGAAGACAATTATGCTGGGGAAAGTAGAAGGTAAAAGGAAGAGGGGCCGACCAAGGGCAAGATGGATGGATGGCATCCTTGAAGTGACTGGCTTGACCTTGAAGGAGCTGGGGGTGGTGACAGCCAACAGGGAGCTCTGGCGTGGGCTGGTCCATGAGGTCACGAAGAGTCGGAGACGATTGATCGAATGAACAACAAGAGCTAGCTATAGAAGTCCAGAGAAGGACAATAGGTTCAGTTGACAAACATCCCTTAGTCTCAAGAAGTTTTTCCTAATGTTCAGTGGAGATTCATCTACTTTCCTGTAATAGCTGATAGGCTGTTTGGAATTGTGGGAGTTGAAGTCCAAACACCTGGAGGGCAGAAGTTTGCCCATGTCTGGTTCAGCTGAAGAAGTCCAGAGGAGGACAACAGTTCATAGAATCATAGAATCCTAGAGTTGTAAGAGACCTCACGGGCCATCCAGATCAACCCCATTCTGCCAAGAAGCAGGAAAATCTCATTCAAAGCACCCCTGACAAATGGCCATCCAGCCTCTGCTTAAAAGCCTCCAGAGAAGGAGCCTCCACCACACTCCAGGGTAAAGAGTTCCACTGCTGAACAACACTCTCAA